>NW_026292407.1:0-18738 GCF_023091745.1 Budorcas taxicolor
TATGCCCCTTAACATGTATTATACAATCCTTACATACTAAGCCAGTAACATACTTATCAGTCAAAGAGGTACTAATCTCAACCACATAAGGCAATCTTTCAGGTTGCAAATTAACACGTTGCACACAAGCAGGAGTAATGAAAGAATGCGTAGCACCAGAATCAATCAACACTTTAACAAGTTGATCAAGTATAAGGAAGTTACCTTCCACAACTGCAGTCTCCTCAGGCATCTCCTCTAAGTCAACTGCGTAGGCCCGAGCCTGAACCTGCTGCTGCTGCTGAGGTGCACTGGCCGCAGGTCGGCCCTGATAACCCTGAGTCGCTGCCCGACCCTCAGCCCTCGAATATCTAGGGCAATCCTTCACCCTATGCTGGCTGCTACCACAACCCAAACAGTCCCTGCCTTTACCCTGCAGTCGGACTCCACGTGCCCTAGGCGCTTGCAGTAATTACACTGCGATGATGTGGCACTAACACTGCCCCTGGAAGAACCAGAAGCTGAAGAAACAACTGAAACAGCCTGCTGCTGAGGTCTCATCATACTAGGCCTGTACTGACCCTGTGACTGGGCTGGCTATACTGAGTCTGAACCTGATATGGCCCCTGCTGAAATTGAGGCCGATAGTAACTCTGCTGACCCTGTGGCCTAAAAGAACCCTGCTGTGCTGGTGGCCTGAACCCAACCTGTTGTACGGGAGGCCTATACGTGCCCTGCTGATACTGCGGCTGATACGACCTCTTACTGGGCTGACTAGAAACAAGCTGATCCCCCTTCCTCTTCTCTAGTCTGGAAGCTGCCTCAAAAGCCTCAGTGAAAATATCATACCGATTCAGTGCCATCACATCCTAAATCTCGGGTCTCAACCCCAACATAAATATGCGAGTCCTCCACTCCTTGTCTGCCACATACTCCGGTGCATACCGGGACAATAGAGTAAATGTGGCCTCATATTGAGTCACTGTAGCATCTCCCTGGACCAAGGCTAGAAATTCTGCCTCTCTCCGTTCCCTCGCAATCCTCGGGACATACTTTGCCCGGAAAGCCATCAGAAAGGTACCCCAAACATAAGGAATACCCTGTGCCGCCCAGTTAGTCCTTACCGTGCGCTACCACTCCTCTGCCTCATCATCTAACAAGTACACAGCAAAAGAGACCCTCTGCTCTTCAGTAGCCAAGTGGATCATAAATCTTCTCCAACTTGCTAATCCATGCCTCCGTTTTCCTATCATCCGGCTCCCCCTGAAATCTCGGTGGATGATATCCTAAAAACTCCTTCAGGGTACCACCCCCGTGGTTACCACCCTGAATATTCAGTAGTTGAGCCTGCATAGCCTGATTCTGGGCAGCCTGCCCTGCTAATAACTGTGCCTGACTAGCCACTAACTCTGCAATCCTTTCCATAGCTGCCCCTAATCGGTCATCACCCCCGTCACGGCCCGGTGCCGCGTTACTCGGAGTCTTATCAGTCATCTCAGGCCTACCTCTGGTTCTCGGTCGACCGGCCATTCTACTAATCAAAGAGTTAGCACAGTTATAGCACGTAAACAGATTATAAACAATTATTAACACCTAAATAACAAACTCATATAAAACACATAAACAAATTGTTCACATAATCACATAAGCACTTTAATCACATAATCATTTATCACTTAATCATGTTAACACATTTTTCACTTCCTTTCTTTTCATACATACTTTCATGCTAAGACCATTACCCACATTCCGAGAATACCCCGGCTGACAACTAACATGAGCTCTGATACCACTTAAATGTCACGCCCCAACTCGACCCCTCCTATAACAGTCAGGACGCAACGGAATTTCGGCAGTATAACGACAGTAAATAGGATACCGAGGTTCTAAACCAACCTCCATAGGACATCATACCTCAACTACATAAACCATACAATAAACAACTCTTCAATAAATACAACATACATCATGACTATATTATACAATAATCATTCCTCATTATACGCCTCCGTTCCAACATAATACATAAACCTTAATATACAATACAAAAACATATTGAGCCAATCTAGCAACCTAATCATAACCAAAAGAAAGGCTACTAAGACAACATCAACTAATTCATTAATTTAACAACATCTTATACATTATAAACTACAAAGCAGATAAAAGTCTACTATGTTAATTTACAAGATAATAAAACATGTACGACATCACGGATAAGACTCTGGAACATAGGACTCATCCACGTAAGGCACGTTTTCCACATTCTCCTCTTCAGGAGGCACGTACCCGTAATCTTGCGAAAGTACACCTGTAAACATGCAATAATAGATAGTGAGCTTATATAAAATAAGCTTAGCGAGGATCCGATAGATCTCGAGCAAGGTCTACTAAAACTCATTGGAATAATCATTTGAGTCAGTAAACACACAATAATATAAATAATACTATCATCACATAACTATATAACCATTCAATAAAGGATACTCTAGTTGGTGTAGCTCCATATGCCATCACGATCTTAACCATTCTTCTTATAACTCTCTATTACTCACACACCCGAGGTACCTCACTAGCCCCTCTCTCCATGACACCTCCGTCATGCGAGCTGGTGGTAGTCTCTGGCAGTCATGCCGTTTTTAACCCGACAACCCAACGCTGCCCGAGAGGTGGCACACACATACCAAGACTCCATAACAATCATCAATCAATAATCTGGGAGATCAGCAACAAAAGTGCCCGATTCCCGTACTCAATAATCAATCAATATAACATCAATATTTAATTAAACAACAAACAACTAAGTTAGATGACAAAGTAGGCCATCTAACCGAACATGCATTAAACACACAATCAAACTCTAATTTACCTATCAACAACTCACAATTCAATCACTCAACAAACACCCAATCAACTAAGGTTTAATCTAACATTTTAAAGAAAGAAAACCTAAACTTCAATTAATCATATCTTACATTCTACTAATCCAAACAACTCCAAATCAGTTTCAAACACTCACCTATTCAACCATCTACGTTAGCCCCCTCGGAAAACCACCATAACACCTCCAAACCATGCCCGATAACCCTAAAACCCTAAGGTGTCAAGGCTGAATTTTCTGGATTTTCACCCAAACATCATAATCGAAAATTCGGCATTACAACGGCGCTACCACGTAATTATCAAACATTTAGAAATCGACGGCAATCGATTCCGATCAACACAACTCAATTAAATCAACATTGAACAATTTAATCAAATTTAAATACCCGAAAAATAAAAATTATGCTACAACCGATAAAAACTTGTAGTATTACAGCTAAATGATCCCTAGCATGCAAGGAGCAATAATCTATCATCAGATTAGAATTCTAACGGTTTGATTTTCAATTCTACGCAAAAACAAAAAAGTTGAGTTTTGAGATCCAGAATTTTTCTCTCACCTTTGATGCGATATATGCCTAGGAATGCGTGCAATGCGTGCCCAACAAGCGGAATCCAAGTCGGCACGAAGTTCTACTGACAAAAACTAGGTTTTTCTTTGAATTTTTGCTTGGAAAACCTTGAAACTCTTTGGCTTTTTTTCTCCTATGGCTCTCGGCCCTTTGTGTGTGTGTGGAGTGTGTTTTGTGTTGTGTTGAGTGTGTGTTGATGACTAAATGCAATTAAAAGCTTGGTCAAATAAATAAAATGCAAAGTCAAAGTAGTATTTTAGTCCTTTAATTCATTTTCTTGTCTTTTAAGTTCATTTTAGCTAACTCCTTGCTCAAAAAAAAAATGCAACTCCTAAGATTGCTCAAGTAAATTATTTTAGGTGACAAGAAGTTTTACAATCAAACAATTTCACCCGAGTCGGCTTAAAACTCGATTTTCGCAAAAGTCAGTGTAAAAATCCTAATAAATTTTTAAGCTGATTTTAAAACCGTTTTCATCAAACACAGGTCTATTAAAGTCCATGGACTAGGTCTGGAAGGGTTAAAAAGACCAGTTTCAAAATTTTAGCGGACGTGTTTCGAAAATACTATTCACTAAAAATCGACGATAAAATTTCTGACTCCGTTTTTGATGAAAATTTCATGAATGCACATTTAGCACGTATTAGGAGTATTGATATCAAAATTATAACATTCTAGGCCCTATAGCACATAAACAGGTCATATGCACGCAAAACAAGACAAAGCACGTAAATCAAGTTAAAGTAGATAAGTGGAGTTTCACATACTTCGTTTCTTGAAACCCCTGCATAGAATTGCAGACATAGTTAATGTCTCTAGAATCTTCTATCCATTGATTCCATAGAATCAACCACCAAACTAGTTTCAACGACATAAGTAAAGTCCGTACATTTATTTTTTTTGGCTAGGTACTTTGGACAATCCTGCTTCCAATGACCTTTTTGGCCCCACTCGAAGCATTTGCCTTTAGGCTTATCACCTGTAGCCCTCTTCTTCTTCTGCCTACTACTACCTTGGCTTTTGCCTTTACTATTTCCCTGTTTCCCCTTCTTCTTGAACTTTTTCCCTTTCGGGTTTTGTCGAGAAGATGATACTTGGGCCAAATGGGCTTGGCCCCTAGGCCGTATGATTGCCTCAACTGCTTGAAGCTCCTTCATTAGCTTTGTGAGCCCCATATCCATCTTGCTCATGTTGTAGCTGAGCTTGAATTGGGAGAAACATTTAAACAGTGTCTCGAGAATCATGTCCACCTCACTGGAATTGTCAATTTGGGCCCCAAAGACTTCTGTGAGGTTAAAGTTATCTATCATCTTGAGAACGTGTTCTTTTATGGATGATCTCTCTGCCATCTTGGCTGTCATGATCTCACTCATTGTGGCTTGCTTTGCAGGCCTATTCTTATCTGAGAACATCTCAGTTAATGAGGTCATGATTTCAGCTGCAGTGACTTTGTGCTCGTGTTGTGTGTCACGCCCAAAATCCAGTCCATTGGGAACTAAACTCAAGATGCAACGACACACAGACATTATAACGCTTGAAACACGATCAACCCATGAGACACAACAAGTCTCAACATTCATTCTCAAAGGACCACGTCATATAAACAATATTTCATCATTCTCTTGTGGAACACACTAATCTTACATTCATTCTCTTGACAAAAGTAGACAACGCTTTCAAAAGCAAAGCATACTTGAATATAAACACATGACAAGACACAAGCCTAACTAATTGTGATCATGATCCAACATGACCAACCATATAGATACATCAAAAGAAGCTAGGCTTCATAATATTTCAGCTAACCAAGTACTAAACCATACCTAACAACTACTAAATCAAGTAAAACATAGTTTCAAAGTTAAATACATCAACTACTCATGCACTACATGATCAAACTCATCAATTCCTTCTTCTCGCACATAATCCATATCATGAACACCTGTAACATGCATTCAAGAGGAGTAAGCTAAACAAGCTCAGTGAGGGAGGGATAAAAGGAAGTTTGAAAGCTTTAACTCGAAAACCTTTTGATGCACATTAGAAACAACACATCACATTAGTAACCACGTACTCACATTCGCTTAACAACCAAATATTCACGCTAAACAACACATTAAAAGGTTACCGCTTTAGAACACTTGATAAACAAACATTTGATAAAGATATGCTCGTTCCATTGATGTCGTTCCCCTAAACACTATTCTGAGTTCTTTTCCTTATACACCAGATGTACCTCGGATGTATTCTGACTCGACTACTATGACCCAAACCCTTATGAAACACTTTGTTCATTCGGGACATGGATTAGAACATCGGTGGTCATGCCACCACCTGACAGCCTGATACCGCCCAGCGAGACACAACCAACCGCATCTGCTTTAAAGGTTGCAACCTAACACCTCACATCACGTCATATAACCTATTCATTAATCAACAACACATCCACTACTCAACAACGCATTCATTAACTCAACAACACATTTATTAACTCAACAATACAAACATTAACTTAACAACACATCCATTAACTCAGCAATACATTCATTAACTTAGCAACACATCCATTAACTCAGCAACACATTCATTAACTCAACAACATATTCATTAACTACAACTACTCATTCATTAACTACAACTAAGCTTCAATAACACATATATCCAACACATTAATACCAACAAAAAGAACATTATCTTTACAACACATTAACACCATTTAAACTTCATAAGAACATGACCTTTACACATTAACACCATTTTAACCTTAAAAGAACATGATCTCTACAACACAACTCCAATTTTTCAACAACATTTAACCAACCTATGAATCTCTACAACACATAACCTCAACACAATCAATATAGTAACCAACTACAATGCATTATGAACTCATTACAACAAGAAATCCAAGCATTAAACAAGCCAAAATGCCATTCTCTAAAATTGCACCAAGGCTGGAATTTTGGAAAATTCATCAAAACAAACCCTTAAATTCACCAAATTCACTCCAAAGCCTTGAAATCATATATCAATCACATATATATAATCATAAACACCAAAGCTAACCCAATTTCTCAACTTTCAACTAATAAAGTTGGCATAAATCCAACTATTTTGCCTCCAACAAGTTCATATGCATATATAAAGCTCCCAAATCACTACTACAACATATATTCATCTCTCCAAACATTTATAACACAATTATATAACATTTTCATAGATCAAAGTAAGTATACACATGCAAGAACTTGAAACCCTTACCTTAAAATTGTTAGAAAAAACTAGATATAGCAAGAACTTGCTATGGAGAACAATCTTTGAGCTATTTCCACTTTGATTTGGCTTTGAAATGCAAGAAATCACATTCAAAATGATCAGAGCCCTAACTTTTCTAATTTTTCTTCTTTTTCCTCTTATGGCCGATTTCTTCAAGGGTTTTCTATGCTATTCTTTTGTTTTCTATGTGTATATTATATATGTATATGTGTAGTATAATATTAAGTGGTCAAATCGTCAAAGGAAGACATATTATGCTAAGTCAAAGTAGTCAAAGTTGTCAAAGTTGTCATTCTAAACATTTTCTATTATGTTTATATATACATATGTATGTATTGTATATTTATGAGTAAAACTAAGTCAAACATGGTATACTAAGTAAAATAAGGCTATATTTAAATATATATAGGTAATTTAAATGCAATTATGATGTAGTAAAATAAATAAACACATAATTAACACACAATTTTACCAAATAACATTTAAAATAAATAAATGCACATAATATAGCAGCTCGGGTCTCACATTGTACTAGCAACACGTCAGACATTGAGGTTAGCATATAGCACTTGGTCATGCCATCTGCCCTTTGCCACTTATCATGGGCCTCATTTTCGTCATCAATAGAATCATCCCTTAGTGAAGGCAATGCTGAGTCAAGACATACTTGTACCCATCTGCGGTGAGTACTATGCCTAGCTTTCTCTTCCAATCACTAAAATTTGGGTCAGTCAACTTATCTTTCTAGAGAATAGCCGACAAATGATTGAAATAGTCCGTCATATTATTTGGATATTCATGCAACATAATTAAGTATGAGCAAATTATGTAAGACATATATACATTAATAGCATTTATGAGATAATATAACAAGGAATTCATGAATGTATATGCACAACATAGATGGCCCTTTAAACTATGATTAGTGCTATAGTGACAACCCTATCACTTATATGTTTGGCTTCTTTCTTCAAGACCCTATGGCACTTACTCCGTAGGGAGGATACTACTTGCTGGGATTGGTATGCCTAAAAGACCAGTAGCACTTAGTCATTAGAACAACTGGATGGTTTGTAATAAGATAATTAGTGTCATCATATTCATATGGGCATATTTATCTCATTATGTGGATTGACATAGATATATATATATATATATAAGGTCCTTGCTTCAAGGAGTGACTTAGGTGCGGGGTGGTTACACAAGAAGGTCTAAGTCATAGTCACTTAAATAAGCAAAGTAACTTTGTCCATGACTAAGTAGTAGAGTTGGGCGTTTTACTATGGTAAAAGTCATAGTAGAGTAAGTTCCATTTGGAGAAGGGTGATTTACCTTGATCATGGATTTGTTCCAGATTTATTACACTTATGCATGTGTATGCATTGGACGGACCTCATAGGTATGAGCTCTGAATACGTACTGTGACGGCCCAGGCCCAGCATATAACATTTTAGACCTAATTGCACATAAATTGGTGCTAGTTTAAGTGTTATATGTATTTAATGTGTTTAATTTAGCATTTAAGATTTAACTAGTAGTTTTGGTTCCTCTTATTTCTTTTATTTTCTTTCAAAAGGGTCACCGATACTATTAATTCAAATAAAATATTTTGACTACTACTTTGACATTTACTGTGACGCCGAGAACACCAGCATATTTGTATTTAACTATTGCATACCTTTTGTGCATTAAAATATGTATTTATTACAGTTATGTACATTTAATTGAGAATAACACGCAAGTAAAATAATTAGGATATATTTATAGGTCAAAACTGTAATTTTATTTGTTAGTGAGCTTATTCGTTGTTCTATGTGCAATCAATTGCCTTTAACGTGCATTTATTTCAAGCTATGTGCATACATCTAATTTAATAAGAAATTTCATCTATTAACATGTATTGCATCAATATAAATGCATTCTTATGTAAATAGGCACATTTAATTGGTTAATGTGCATAATTCTCATTTTTACATGCAATTTCGGGACTTCCCGAACATTTTGGAAAATCGTAGGAATCATAGAAAATAATTAACGTAGGCAATTAGGAATTGGAGCAACTAAATAGTTAGATTTTAACCAAAATGGCAAACTAGTAAATAAGTATTTAGTTAGGGGTAAGTTAGTCATTAGGCTTATATATCTTTTATTATACATACATACACAAACATATTATATACATACTCACACAAAACACACACAAAAATCAGACACACACACACACACACAAGAAAGAAGAAGAAAAAGAAGAAGAAAAAGAAGAAGAAAGGAGAAGGAATAAGCAATCCCGAGCCAATTTCTTCACATTCTTGTGCATTAGCTCGTGTTTCTAGCACGTATAAGGTGAGAGGACTTTTCTTAAACCGATTTCAGAAGTTATATTGCATATATATATGTGTTATAGAGTAAGAAATTGATGTATTATACAAGATTAGATGTTATATGCATGCAAAATAGTTGTTACAGCAGTTTTATTTTATGAACTGTTTGGGCAAGTAATTATTTTGGAAACAATCTGGAAAAATCACATATTAATCTAGACTTGTATAGGAACAACTTTCATGTTGGACGAATTGTGAAGAAAAATCATTTGTTTGCTCGTAATTGCTAAAATCAGTGAAGTTTTGTAGTTGACTGGAACTGGACAGTTTTACTTGCCTGAATTTAGTGGAGTTTTTGACCTAGTTAGACTACTTGAAAAATTATGAAAATTTTACAAGACCTAGATAAGCCAGTTTAAAACAAGTTCTGTTTAGGTCGAATTGGCCAATTCCTCCATCTATTGCCTCTAAGAAAATAAAAACCAAAACCTAACAGAATTCGTGACCAATCTGGACAGCTTTGCGCACTTGAGTTGTTTTGGTCATATATTAATGCATTTAACGCAAAATAGAGTTCTGTTTGATTCTAGAGTTATATACTTTCGAACAACTCTCCATACATGTAAAAATCAGTTTCATAGGAGATCATTTGCGTAGGTGATTGTGCAGCCAAAGTCGAGCAACTGTTGAGATGTTGAAACTGTTAAACTTATTTGTTTTGTGCTCTTTGGCTTCTTGAGGTTAAATAATGTACTATATATACTTATCTATGCTTATTTTACTCTCAAATATAGGTATAGAATATGTCTATGTGATTGGATAACTTGGTTCATTACTAGGTTGCTCAATCTTAAATTTCAAGTTAGGGTCTCATATGGAAATTGGGGATTTTTGGGTAACCTTGCTTTAATGCTTGATTGAATGTTAATTAGACTCAATTTAGGAGTAAATAAACCTAGAATAAAACTTTGAATGAGATAGAAATACTTGAATTGTAAGATCATTTAGTTAAAGTTAGTTAACGAGCACTATTCACGTAGACCCAAGAAATAATGCTCCAAACCTAAATCTAATACTAGATATATGTTGTTGGGTGGATAAAACGGCCCCTTGTTAAAATATATCAAATTCCAAAAACATTGATTTTCATGACCCCTCGTATGCGCACCTTAGAATTAATGCAATTAGAGTCTTTAGAACTAATTTAATGCTTCGAATAGGTACCATAAATGGGTTAGAGAATGACTAGTTTTGTTTAGTGGCTAGTCTAGGTGATATTCTTCTAAGATTTGAATTATAATAAACGTTGTATGTTATTTAAGTAGAATGTAAAGTTAGTGAATTAGTTAGTTAGTAATGAATGTTATAGCTAAAAGGTATTTGAAGTTATATGCACAGTAATAATTCTTAAACCAAGTTTTATAGTGAAGTTGAGTTGTTCGTTGCCTAAGTTATTGGAATTCTTGTGTAGTTAATGCCATTTAGAAGTCAAGAAGTGTCTTAGAACTACTTGTATGCTAGTGTTAGTTATTCAAAGATGATTTCAACTCATGTAAGGTAAAGAATGTCTTCAAACATGTTAGTGGGACAATGTAAAAGAGTTAAGTCTGATGTGTTAGTTTAACTATAATCAAGTCTAATTTACTCTTAATTATGAATCTTATGTAAATTGCTAGTTATGGTGCAATTGGAGAAGGTTTGTAGGAGTCATTGGCTTCTTGAGGTGAGGGAGTCTTCATTCATTTTGTGCATCTTAGCTTATTTTATTGTTTTTAGATTGTATGATTTAGTTTAAATTGATAAAGTTTATATGTACTATTTACATGCTATCTTGTGAATTACTTGAATTAGTTGCAGGAGTAATTGTTTATATTGCTATAATTATTCTATTTGATTATCAAATGTGTTATATGTTATATATGGTGAGGCTAGCCTACTTTGTTACCTCCCCACTTGATTTGAATATGAGATTCATGATTTGTTACTCGGGGTTGCGCAACCTTTTTGGGCATGGTACTGTCGAGTAACACGGGCGGCATCGGGCTTGCCATGCTCCCTCGGCTACCATGGTTTCCCAATCCCTTTCTCGCTGAGACATACTCCTCTATCCCAGAGGCATGGTTCACCTCGTTGGGGCATATGGACCTACCTCAGGAGATATGAGTCGTAGGATCGGAGTACATCCGGAGTACCCCATTTGGAGAAATAAAGGGTTTGCCAATACTTGCTTGAAGATCATGGTTCGTGGTTCGTGGATCGAGACTTCATAGAATTGTATCCTTTTAAAATATGTGATACTCGATTATTAAGTGTTATTCGGTCTCTTGTTACTTGAAATATGATTATATATTGTACATGACACCTGTGTGATAGTTATATTTGGGTGCTATAGTTTGGGTGCTTGTGTATTTTTTCATTTTGTGTACTTGTGTGCTCTATAGTTCATGTGCTTGCATGATGTCTAGACTCGTGTATATGCGTGTTATCTAGTCCTATGTGCTTGTGTGTGATTTTGATGTTATCTTCATTGCACGAGACCTTATGGAGACTCCCCGTTATGTGACATCTCCCTCACTGGGCATATGTGGCTAGTATGCTCATTCATTACTCTAACATGTTTCATGCCTAACAAAGATTGGCGGCATGAGTTTCAAGTTTGGCTGTGAAGTTGATTTAGCTTTCGTGTTATTTGTAGTCTATGTAAATTAAATGTGAAGTTTATCTTGTAATAAGGTTTGTGTTCGGAGAGGTGTTATATGTGATTATGTTGTATTGTAGAGAGATGTATTTTTTCTCCCAACTCTTCTAGCATGTAACAACTAAAGAATTACCTTATTGCTTAGTTAGTTTGCATGCATGCGTCAATGAACTTGATAACTATAGATTACATGCCTGTTCGTGAACTTATGTTGAGTTTGTTGAGTTCCAAGGCTCGGATGGTCTTGAGGAGTTTGTTGGTTGTGTTGATATCGGAGGACGGGGATTGTGAAAGAGTTGTTTTGGGGTGTAATAACTTGTGTGTAGGTATCAGATAGTCCTATAAATAGGGAGACTCCGTCCGTTTTTTCTCGTTTCTCGTGCCTTGGAAAATGGAATTGAGAACTCCAGTCTCGTGAGGGATCGAGGTGTTACACGTACTATCAAAGAAAGAGTTCACCTAAACCTACAAGCTTCTAAGTAGACCATAGCTCTCAATCTTGAGCATATGTGGATGAACCGACGAAGTTGAGTGCTTGCACTTTGATCCATTATGGGTGTGGTTTTAATAGTTAGATCACCTACTCTGTGGTTTGGGTGTACAGGACTTGATTAAAGGGGACGTGCTTATGCAATAAGGAGTCTATACATTAATCACTCCCTTAGAATAATCCAAGCTAGATCATCCTGAATCTGTGGCTGCAGTAACACTTGAGGTATTGAATGTTACACTTAAGGGTAATTTCCTTAGATAAAAGGATAACTTCAAGAGAATGGTTAGATTGTGGATTAGAGGTTCTAATGAGACAAAATGTAGTCAAAGAGGTGATAGTACACTTTGGGAACTTGTCTTTGACTATGAATGAGTATAGAGGGGCATTATGGTCAATATAATACTTAGTTGGTCAAAAGATAGAGCGTCATGTATAGATTAACTGACTCTTGTACTTATAGTAATTATCCTTGAGTGCGGCCAAAGTATTTTAGTGGAGTAGACTTGGTTGAAATGGTTAAATATTGCTAGGGGACTAGCGAGAATATTTTATTCATTTCCAGAAGAAAGGTTAATTATGTATTTGGTCTCTCTTCTAGCCATATACCTTGTTATGTATCTAAACTTAGTTAAGATATATTATTTTGAGAGAAGATGTAATCCTTTAACAGTTAGAATCAAAATAGACTTTCCATTTTGGAAATGAGTTTTTATTTTGAGAATTGTCAAAATATTGGATTATGTAATTAATTGATTAATTAAAGTCTAGAAGACTGTTGAGATATTTAAGATAATTTTTCCACTATTAGAAAAATAGATTATTCTTGAATAGTAGTTTGGATTTAGACTTTTGGAATTAATCGAGGAGTATTTGATTTATTGGCAATTAGATATTTAAAAATAGACTTTTTATTTTATGGAAAGGGATTTCTATTTTTTAATTATTGTCAGGATTAAATTAAATTGGAGCAAGTTGGCTGAACCAAGACCATGGCTCACAAGCCATGGCTGGACGCAGGAGGTGCGACCCACCCACCTTAGAAAAATCTGCTATGGGGAGGAAAAGAAGGGAGAAGGAGAAAAAATAGAAAATTACTTGTGGAAGAGATTTGGAATAGAAAATTACTTGTGGAAGAGATTTGGACTTTTCCCTGACCAAATCCCACATTGGAATTTCAGGAATTTTTCTCCAGATCTTCTGCCCATAAATAGACCTCTTCTCTAACTCTGAAAAATGCTCCACACACCATTTCTTCTGAGATTTATCTTCTCTCTCTTGAGTAAGCTTCGTCTTTGTGAAGAAACTCAATTCTAGTTTATATCTTTTAGTTTAGCAAAATCTAGTCCCATAACTAGATTATACTTTAGAAAGATGTTAGTCATAAAGGAGAAGATCAAAGTAGAGGAATGGAAGCAATATCTCTCGGGCTTGTAGATCAAGGTATTTTGTGTTCTTACATCGTTCTTTGCAAGATGTATGCATAGATCATTGTTTCAATTGGGAATTAAATTTTAAACTATTTTTTGTTTTTACTATTACATGTTCAATCGCAGTAAGGTCCTACATGATTGTTTCCACCATGTTCATAGAAATTTTTTGAATATGAATCATGTAACTTAACCCCGTTTTCCATCACTGCCTATCTTAAGTCGAGTATATACAACATTCCTTATGGGATTCCTAAGAATATTCTGACTTGAGCCTCCGATAGGGAGGTTACTCTTATCAATATCTATAAGGTGATCTATAGCCCAAAACTCCACCGATGAGGTGGTTGCTCTACTAACATCTTTTATATGAATTCTTAATTTTAGATCATTCTGCTAAGTGTAGGCATGATATCACCCTCTGAAGGGAGTATACCATGATATGGCGGGGTAGCATTACCCTTTAACATCATCCAGACATGGAAAGCCATGGAATTTCCTAGTTCCATTTCCCACTTGATTTTTTGGCCTAAGGGTTTCTACTTATGTGATTTTTTTTAATACTTAATTTCGGTTTCTTCCAAAAAGTTAGATTAAAGCCTATAATCATTTTGTCTAAAACATTTAACTATAATTTTTAAATCATATAAACCAAATCCGGATTATTTACCTAACCCTAAGTAAGGTTTCCTGTAAGTATCTAGTCAAGTTTAGGTTTATAAGGTAAAATAGTCATCTTAATATTTTTCCTAACCAATTTCAATCTTTAATTAATTAATCATTAGACCTTCAAGAACTAGTCTAAATCTAGATTAATTATAAACTTGACTATCTAGAGCTTAATCTTTATATAGGATTTCTTATTATTTAATCATATAAGGTAGTCTTATTGCTAGATAATTTTGTATAATTATATAGACATGAAATTAATAATGTAAATGCACATAATTTAGAAAAATTTAAGTTATAGCATACGACAAATCAATAATTCTTGATAACTCCCACAAGAAATAATATCTACACTTTTTACCACAAAGTTTTCGTAAAAATAACTTCATAAAATAACATGTGAAAATAAATAATAAAATAAAATAAAATAAATTGAGGTCAACCAAGTTGACCACTCGCGCTGCTCGTGCGTGAACGCATGAATATATATATATATATATATATATATATATATATATATATATATATATATATATATATATATATATATATATTAATTTTTATTTTTTTAATCCTTGGCTAACATGGATTAACTTATTCAAGTTATCTAATCCGATTTCATAACCAATTTTTGCATGAATATGAATTTTAATTAAATGCATGAATTTTTATCGGGAACTTTCACAGGAAAAATTAATTTCCATTCATTCCTATATTATTTCAAGAGAGTTTAAAGTGGTTTCAAATTCTATTAGTTGTAACTTTTTAAACTACTATTAACCAAGTAATTTAATCAAAGTTTAATTCTAATCCAAAATCACAAATAAATTGATTATCAAGAATTAATCTAATAAACATATAAACTAATTAGAACACATAATTTCATGCATAAAAAACAGATAAACAAATCTGAATTTTTAGTGTTCTAAAATTATTTCTTAGTTTCCATGGAGAACAATTAAACTAGTTTTTCATGTTTTAATTCGCAGTGACTCTGATACCACTGAAGGGAAATACTATATCGTATGAATCAAATTCTATTATATTCAAGAATAAGGAGGAAAGATTCATGCATGGATCTTTAAAATGAATAAAGTATGAAATAGCTAGTTGAACATTTAAACAATTCATAATTTAATTCTAAAAGCAAATAAAGTTTTCCGAAATACCTTTTATTGCAAAACGAAAAAACTTCACCTTTGACGAATGTTCTACACGCCTACTTCAAGCTTTCGCTCCTTAACTTTGATCTTTCCCTCTATGTATTTCTAGCTTAAGTGTTGATCAAATTGTGGGATTTGATCTTACAAAACTAAACTAAAAGAAAAGTGTTATGTGTTTCCTCTTAGAGAGAGAGAGAGAGAGAGAGATATCTCAAAGGAGATAGTGCAATTGTAGAGCTTGGGGTAGAGGCCTTTATATAGATAAAAGAAACCATGCTAGGTAGTTCTGTGTAAAACAAATTCAAGTCAGAAAGAGTTTAGGATTTTGAATTATCATAATTCTAAAATAATTATGGAAAATCTTTTCCACCTTGCGTTCACACTATACTACTCGACCAAGGCTAGGAAAAAAGCCTAGGCTCACACATTTAAGCCTAGGTCTACATGTCAAGCACCTGGTTCAGCCCCTTGATGTTATATCCAATTAATTAATTAAATATTTAATTCAATTTTCAGCCAATTGTCAAAATAGAAACTCCTTCCAAGAATGTAAAGTCTATTTATGACTTTTAATTGCCAAATGGTTTTATCCTTTCTCATATTTGGCAACACCCAAGTTTAGTAATGACACTTATAAGGTAATGGATAGAAGGGGGACTAAAGACATAATTATCCTTCTATCAAAAATGACCAAAATATCCTTGCTAGTCTCTAGAAATATTTTGTCATTTTAACCTTAGTCAAGGGCAAAGCTACATTAAGATAAGTGTAGGCACATGCCTACACTGAAATATTTATGTTTATTTACAATCGTATTCTTGCACTAAGAACCAGTCTAGCTTAATTGGTTAGTGTCTCATTTGACTATGCAGACATCATGGGATCAAACCTTGGCAGTTGCACTTTTGGCTGTTTTATTTTCTTTTTCTTTTCTTTTCTTTTCCTTTTCAGCAACTACTATAATATTCTTTTCGTTTCCTTTTCAGTAGCTACTATAATAGGGAGGTTGCATGTTACAAAGGATATTTTCATAAATATACATAAAAAATTTATACTTTTGAGTTTTTCTCCTCATGATTGTGTTTTCTCTTTTTGACTAAAACTAAAAAAAAAAAAAAACAAAAGTAAGAGGTTTGAGTTATGTATATATAATATCATGAACATTTGGTTATTGGCTAGGCACCGAGTGCCTACACTGACCCTCGGGGCCTGGCTCCGCCCCTGACCTTAGTTTATTCTACTAAAAGACTGTGGCTGCATTATAGGATAATTACTGTATGTACAGGAGTTAGTCACAACAACATATGACGTTCAGTCTTTAGACCAACTAAATGATAATAACCATATTGCCCCTCTATACTCACTCATAGCCAAGACAAGTTTACCATTTGTACTATCACCTCTTTGACTACTTCTTTCTCCTTAGAACCTCTAACTTATAATCTAACCATCCTTTGGAAGTTATCCATTTGACCAAGGGAGTGACTCACAAGTGTAACAACCAATACATTATGTATTACTGTGCACATATTCAAGATGATCAACTTGGATCATTCTAAGGGAGCGATTATTGTATAGATTCCTTATTGTATATGCATGTTCCTTCTAACCAAGTTCAGACACCCAAATCACAGAGCTATTGATCCACACAAGATTTCACCCATAGTGACTCAAAGTGTAAGAACTTGACTTTGTTAGTTCATCACACATGCTCAAGATTAAAAGCACTAGCCCACTTAGAAACTTGTAAGCATTGTGATGCCCGAGAATTTGCATTATAGTCATAAATAATTGTAGCATATCTTTTGTGCATTTTAATGTGTTTTATTTCTAGTTTAAATATGTTTATTTGATGGTCACTATTCATAAAAAAATTTACTGTCTAAATTGCTTGGTTTAATATTTTTCCTAGATAATATGACTTATAAAAGGAATCGAAAACTTGTAGTTTTAGACTTTAGAGGTCGGGAACATACATTTGAAAAATGATTTGAGTTTCGTGTAAATAGTATTACGTAGGTGAAACATTAGTTTTAATTAGTTAGCAATCATAGGAGTTTTTAACATGGTTTTGCATTTTTCTCATGATACTTGTCATTTAAGAGGCATGAGAAAATTTGAATTACTTGCATTGCACGTCGGGAAGGCGGGTAGAAAAAATATTTTGTGTGTCGTAATGAATAGTAAAAAAATTCAGCATTTTGATTTTTTTTTCATTTAACTTACTTTGATTTTGATTAAAACTACCTAACCAAACCATTTGACCCAATAACCCAAACCCTTGACCCATGAACCATTTTTAACTATTATAACCCATTATATACCAAAAAAAAAAATCAGCTCAAAAATCCCTTCCCAAATTCGTGAGTCAACAGGAGCAAAAAAAAAGGAAGAAGAAAATTGTTAGTTTTCACCAATTTCATCCATTCCAAGCCTCATTTTAGTGTTCTTGAGCCTAGCAAAGCCATCTCCAAGTTTATTCTTCTTGTCTAGTGATGAGAGATGCATAATTTTGAATTTTTTAAAGTTAGGTTACATTTATGTAAATTTTGTGATTTGATATATCTTGCTTATATGTGCCTATCTATGCTTAAATTAGCCTTTATTATGATCATAGAACAATCTTTTATAGTTATTTGAAGAATTTTATGGTTGAAAATGAAGTTTGGAGACTTGGGAAAAATGATGAATAGTGTCTGTGAATAGTAACTTGCGAATTTTGGAGTTTTTGCATTTTAATTATTTTATTGCTTCTAATAGTTGCTATAACCCTTGAGAATGCTATATGTATCATAAAAATGGTAATAACTTGACTATAATTGGAAATTTAGCTTGAAATGCAAAGAGGACCTTAAAGCGAAATGTTGAGTTTGGCATGTTTGATGATGTAGTTGGTCTTAGAAGTGTTAGGAAGCTCTTAAAATGTAATTACGACGCTTAATTGTTAATCGGATTATGTAGCTGTAGTTCAAATTACTAAAGAGGTTTTTCGGTGCTTTTGTGTTAACATGCTTAAAAATGTGATTTTGTGGCATTTAGTTGCATCATAAAGTGGTTATATGGGATTAGTGAAGCCAGATTTGAAGTTAATTATCTTGCTATGTGGTTTATGTTATGTTGAAGTTAATGGTTAAAGAAACTTGAAACTCATGATTGGTTAGTTTTTTAGTGTGAAAAATGGTGTATGAATCCTCTAATGCTCGTGTTGCTAGTTTATATATGTGTTTTGGATGTAGTTGAAGATTTTGCTAAAGCTA
>NW_026292408.1:0-18735 GCF_023091745.1 Budorcas taxicolor
ACATGGCGCTATAGAGAAAGTACCGTAAGGGAACGATGAAAGAAAATAATCAAAGTACAAAAAAGCAAAGATTAACCCTTGTACCTTTTGCATAATGAATTAACGAGCAAAAAACTTAACAAAACGAATTTCAGCTAAGTAACCCGAAACCAGACGAGCTACCTATAGACAGTTTATTAGAACCAACTCATCTATGTGGCAAAATAGTGAGAAGATCTATAAGTAGAGGTGACATGCCTAACGAGCCTGGTGATAGCTGGTTGTCCAGAAAATGAATCTTAGTTCAGCTTTAAAGATACCAAAAAATATAAACAAATCTCACTGTATCTTTAAAAGTTAGTCTAAAAAGGTACAGCCTTTTAGAAATGGGTACAACCTTCACTAGAGAGTAAGATCTTACAACACCATAGTAGGCCTAAAAGCAGCCATCTATTAAGAAAGCGTTAAAGCTCAACAATAAAAACAATACTAATCCCAACAACAATATAACCAACTCCTAGACCTAGTACTGGACTATTCTATTACTAAATAGAAGCAATAATGTTAATATGAGTAACAAGAAATATTTTCTCCTTGCACAAGTTTAAGTCAGTATCTGATAATACTCTGACTGTTAACAGTAAATAAAAATAACCCAACAATAAATAATTTATTAATTATACTGTTAATCCAACACAGGAGTGCACCCAGGAAAGATTAAAAGAAGTAAAAGGAACTCGGCAAACACAAATCCCGCCTGTTTACCAAAAACATCACCTCCAGCATCCCCAGTATTGGAGGCACTGCCTGCCCAGTGACTAGACGTTAAACGGCCGCGGTATCCTGACCGTGCAAAGGTAGCATAATCATTTGTTCTCTAAATAAGGACTTGTATGAACGGCCACACGAGGGTTTTACTGTCTCTTACTTCCAATCAGTGAAATTGACCTTCCCGTGAAGAGGCGGGAATAAACCAACAAGACGAGAAGACCCTATGGAGCTTTAACTAACTAGTCCAAAGAAAATAAACTTAACCATTAAGGGATAACAACACTCTTTATGGACTAGCAGTTTTGGTTGGGGTGACCTCGGAGAACAAAAAATCCTCCGAACGATTTTAAAGACTAGACCCACAAGTCAAATCAAACTATCGTTTATTGATCCAAAGACTTGATCAACGGAACAAGTTACCCTAGGGATAACAGCGCAATCCTATTCAAGAGTCCATATCGACAATAGGGTTTACGACCTCGATGTTGGATCAGGACACCCCGATGGTGCAACCGCTATCAAAGGTTCGTTTGTTCAACGATTAAAGTCCTACGTGATCTGAGTTCAGACCGGAGTAATCCAGGTCGGTTTCTATCTGTTATGTATTTCTCCCAGTACGAAAGGACAAGAGAAATAAGGCCAACTTCAACAAAGCGCCTTAAATCAATCAATGACTTTATCTCAATTGACCTCACAAACAATACCTGCCCTAGAAAAGGGCCCAGTTAAGGTGGCAGAGCCCGGTAATTGCGTAAAACTTAAACCTTTATACTCAGAGATTCAAATCCTCTCCTTAACAAAATGTTTATACTCAACATCTTAACACTTATTATCCCCATTCTTCTAGCCGTAGCTTTTCTTACACTAGTTGAACGAAAAATCCTAGGCTACATACAACTCCGAAAAGGCCCAAATATTGTAGGACCATATGGCTTACTCCAACCCATCGCCGATGCAATCAAACTTTTCATTAAAGAACCCCTACGACCTGCCACATCCTCAATCTCAATATTTATTCTAGCCCCCATCCTAGCCCTAACCCTAGCCTTAACTATATGAATCCCCCTACCCATACCCTATCCCCTCATCAATATAAACTTAGGAATCCTTTTCATATTAGCTATATCAAGCTTAGCCGTATACTCGATCCTCTGATCAGGCTGAGCCTCCAACTCAAAATACGCTCTTATTGGAGCCCTACGAGCAGTAGCACAAACAATTTCATATGAAGTTACACTAGCAATTATCTTACTATCAATCTTACTAATAAATGGATCCTTCACTCTCTCTACATTAATCATTACACAAGAACAAGTATGACTAATCTTCCCAGCATGACCCTTAGCAATAATATGATTCATTTCAACACTAGCAGAAACAAACCGAGCACCATTTGATCTTACTGAAGGAGAATCTGAACTAGTATCGGGCTTTAATGTAGAATACGCCGCAGGACCATTCGCCCTATTCTTTATAGCAGAATATGCAAACATTATTATAATAAATATCTTCACAACAACCCTCTTCCTAGGAGCATCCCATAACCCATACATACCAGAACTCTACGCAATTAACTTTATCATCAAATCACTACTACTCACAATGACCTTCCTATGAATCCGAGCATCCTACCCCCGATTCCGCTATGATCAACTGATGCACTTATTATGAAAAAATTTTCTACCCCTAACGCTAGCCCTATGCATATGACATGTATCTCTACCTATTCTCCTATCAAGTATCCCCCCACAAACATAAGAAATATGTCTGACAAAAGAGTTACTTTGATAGAGTAAATTATAGAGGTTTAAATCCTCTTATTTCTAGAACTATAGGAATTGAACCTACTCCTAAGAACTCAAAACTCTTCGTGCTCCCAATTACACCAAATTCTAATAGTAAGGTCAGCTAATTAAGCTATCGGGCCCATACCCCGAAAATGTTGGTTTGTATCCTTCCCGTACTAATAAACCCAATCACTCTCATTATTATCTTAATAACTATAATACTTGGAACCATTATCGTTATAATTAGCTCCCACTGACTACTCATCTGAATCGGATTTGAAATAAATATACTCGCCATCATTCCTATTATAATAAAAAAACACAACCCACGAGCCACAGAAGCATCAACTAAATATTTCCTAACTCAATCAACAGCCTCAATACTACTAATAATAGCCATTATCATCAACTTAATATTCTCAGGCCAATGAACCGTAATAAAACTATTTAACCCAACAGCCTCCATACTCATAACAATAGCCCTCGCCATAAAACTAGGAATAGCCCCATTCCACTTCTGAGTCCCAGAAGTAACACAAGGCATCCCTCTATCTTCAGGCCTAATCTTACTTACATGACAAAAACTAGCACCCATATCGGTACTTTACCAAGTATCCCAATCCATCAACCTAAATATAATCTTAACCCTATCAATTCTATCCATTATAATCGGAGGCTGAGGAGGATTAAACCAAACCCAACTACGAAAAATTATAGCTTACTCATCAATTGCCCACATAGGCTGAATAACAGCAATTTTACCATACAATCCCACCATAACATTACTAAACCTAATCATTTACATCATCATAACTTCCACCATATTTACACTATTTATAGCCAACTCAACCACAACCACTCTATCACTATCACACACATGAAACAAAACACCCATCATAACTATTCTAATTCTCATTACCCTCCTATCAATAGGAGGACTCCCCCCACTATCAGGATTTATGCCAAAATGAATAATTATTCAAGAAATGACAAAAAACAATAGCATTATCCTACCTACCTTCATAGCAATTACAGCACTACTAAACCTATATTTCTACATACGACTGGCATATTCCACCACACTTACTATGTTCCCTTCCACAAACAACATAAAAATAAAATGACAATTCTCAACCATAAAACGAATAACCCTCCTACCAACAATAACCGTATTGTCCACTATACTACTACCACTTACACCAATTCTCTCAATCCTAGAATAGGAATTTAGGTTAAATAGACCAAGAGCCTTCAAAGCCCTAAGCAAGTATAATTTACTTAATTCCTGATAAGGACTGCAAGATCATATCTTACATCAATTGAATGCAAATCAACTACTTTAATTAAGCTAAATCCTCACTAGATTGGTGGGTCCCACCCCCACGAAACTTTAGTTAACAGCTAAATACCCTAAATAACTGGCTTCAATCTACTTCTCCCGCCGCAAGAAAAAAAAGGCGGGAGAAGCCCCGGCAGAGTTTGAAGCTGCTCCTTTGAATTTGCAATTCAATATGTTAATTCACTACAGGACCTGGTAAAAAGAGGAATCAAACCTCTATTCTTAGATTTACAGTCTATTGCTTTACTCAGCCATTTTACCCATGTTCATAAACCGCTGATTATTTTCAACTAATCATAAAGATATCGGTACCCTTTATCTTCTATTTGGTGCCTGAGCCGGCATAGTAGGAACCGCTCTGAGCTTACTAATTCGTGCTGAGTTAGGCCAACCCGGAACTCTACTTGGAGATGACCAAATCTACAACGTAATTGTAACTGCACACGCATTCGTAATAATCTTCTTTATAGTAATGCCTATTATAATTGGAGGGTTTGGCAACTGGCTAGTTCCTCTAATGATTGGAGCCCCTGATATAGCATTCCCTCGGATAAATAATATAAGTTTTTGGCTCCTCCCCCCTTCTTTCCTATTACTCCTAGCATCCTCTATAGTCGAAGCCGGAGCAGGGACGGGTTGAACCGTATATCCCCCTCTAGCAGGTAATCTAGCCCACGCAGGAGCCTCAGTAGACCTGACCATTTTCTCCCTACACCTAGCAGGTGTTTCCTCAATTTTAGGAGCCATTAATTTTATTACAACTATTATTAACATAAAACCTCCCGCAATATCACAATACCAGACCCCCCTGTTCGTGTGATCTGTACTGATCACTGCCGTACTACTCCTCCTCTCACTTCCTGTATTAGCAGCTGGCATCACAATATTACTAACAGACCGAAACCTGAATACAACTTTCTTTGACCCAGCAGGAGGAGGAGACCCTATCTTATATCAACACTTATTCTGATTTTTTGGACACCCCGAAGTATATATTCTAATTTTACCTGGCTTTGGAATAATCTCCCACATCGTAACCTACTATTCAGGAAAAAAAGAGCCATTTGGATATATAGGAATAGTATGAGCCATAATATCAATTGGATTTCTAGGATTTATTGTATGAGCCCATCATATATTCACAGTCGGAATAGACGTCGATACACGAGCTTACTTTACACCCGCTACTATAATTATTGCTATCCCAACCGGAGTAAAAGTCTTTAGTTGGCTAGCAACACTTCACGGAGGAAATATCAAATGATCCCCCGCTATAATATGAGCCCTAGGCTTCATTTTCCTTTTTACAGTTGGAGGACTAACTGGAATTGTTTTAGCCAACTCCTCCCTTGACATCGTTCTCCACGACACATACTATGTGGTAGCACATTTCCACTACGTACTATCAATAGGAGCTGTATTCGCTATCATAGGAGGATTTGTACATTGATTTCCCTTATTCTCAGGCTACACCCTTAATGACACATGAGCCAAAATCCATTTCGCAATTATATTTGTAGGTGTTAACATGACCTTCTTCCCACAACATTTCTTAGGGCTATCTGGTATACCACGACGATACTCCGATTACCCAGACGCATATACAATATGAAACACTATTTCATCTATAGGCTCATTCATCTCACTAACGGCAGTAATATTAATGACTTTTATCATCTGAGAAGCATTTGCATCCAAACGGGAAGTCTTAACCGTGGACCTAACCACAACAAATCTAGAATGACTAAACGGATGCCCTCCACCATATCACACATTTGAAGAACCTACATACATTAACCTAAAATAAGAGAGGAAGGAATTGAACCCCCTATTATCGGTTTCAAGCCAACACCATAACCACTATGTCTCTCTCAATAAACGAGATGTTAGTAAAACATTACATAACCTTGTCAAGATTAAATTACAGGTGAAAGTCCCGTACATCTCATATGGCATATCCCGTACAGCTAGGCTTTCAAGACGCAACATCACCCATCATAGAAGAACTGCTACACTTTCACGATCACACTCTGATAATTGTTTTCCTAATTAGCTCACTAGTACTCTATATTATCTTACTGATACTAACAACAAAACTAACCCATACCAGCACCATAGACGCACAAGAAGTAGAAACAATCTGAACCATTCTACCAGCCATTATTCTGATTATAATTGCTCTCCCATCCCTACGAATTCTATACATAATAGACGAAATCAACAACCCATCTCTCACAGTAAAGACCATAGGACATCAATGATACTGAAGTTATGAGTACACAGACTATGAAGACTTAAGCTTCGACTCCTATATAATTCCAACATCAGAATTGAAACCTGGAGAACTACGATTACTAGAAGTAGATAACCGAGCTGTATTACCTATAGAAATAACAATTCGAATACTAATCTCCTCCGAAGACGTTTTACACTCATGAGCAGTTCCCTCTCTAGGACTAAAAACAGACGCAATTCCAGGCCGTTTAAATCAAACAACCCTCATATCAACTCGTCCAGGCCTATTTTACGGCCAATGCTCAGAAATCTGCGGATCAAATCATAGTTTCATACCAATCGTTCTCGAACTAGTCCCATTAGAATATTTTGAAAAGTGATCTGCATCAATGTTATAAGTCATCAAGAAGCTATGCCAGCATTAACCTTTTAAGTTAAAGACCGAGAGCACAACACTCTCCTTGATGACATGCCACAACTAGACACATCAACGTGACTCACGACAATTCTATCAATATTTTTAGTCCTCTTTATTGTTCTCCAATTAAAAATCTCAAAACACGATTTCTACTATAACCCAAAATTAATAACAACAAAAACGCCAAAACAAGACGCCCCTTGAGAAACAAAATGAACGAAAATCTATTTACCTCTTTCATTACCCCTGTAATTCTAGGCCTCCCCCTTGTTACTCTCGTCATTATATTCCCTAGCTTACTATTTCCTACATCAAACCGACTAATTAATAACCGCCTTATCTCCCTCCAACAATGAGCACTTCAACTCATGTCAAAACAAATAATAAGCACTCACAACACCAAAGGACAAACATGAACATTGATATTAATGTCCCTAATTCTATTTATTGGGTCTACAAATTTATTAGGCTTATTACCCCATTCATTTACACCAACCACACAACTATCAATAAATTTAGGCATGGCTATTCCCCTATGAGCAGGGGCCGTAGTTACAGGCTTCCGCAACAAAACCAAAGCATCACTCGCCCACTTCCTACCACAAGGAACACCTACCCCACTAATCCCAATACTGGTAATTATCGAAACCATCAGCCTCTTCATCCAACCAGTAGCCCTTGCCGTACGATTAACAGCCAACATCACAGCAGGGCACTTATTAATTCACTTAATCGGAGGAGCTACCCTTGCATTATTAAATATCAATACCACAACAGCACTTATTACATTTACTATTTTAGCTCTACTAACAATCCTCGAATTCGCAGTAGCTATAGTTCAAGCCTACGTATTCACCCTCCTAGTTAGCTTATATCTGCACGACAATACATAATGACACACCAAACCCACGCCTATCACATAGTAAACCCAAGTCCCTGACCCCTCACAGGAGCACTATCTGCCCTCCTAATAACATCTGGCCTCATCATGTGATTTCACTTCAATTCAACAGCTCTACTGACCCTAGGCCTAACAACAAACATACTTACAATATACCAATGATGACGAGATGTAATCCGAGAAAGTACCTTTCAAGGCCACCATACTCCTGCTGTCCAAAAAAGCCTTCGCTACGGAATAATCCTCTTCATCGTCTCCGAAGTCCTATTCTTCACTGGCTTCTTCTGAGCCTTCTATCACTCAAGCCTTGCTCCTACACCCGAATTAGGCAGCTGCTGACCCCCAACAGGCATTCACCCACTTAACCCCTTAGAAGTCCCACTACTCAACACCTCTGTCCTTCTAGCCTCAGGAGTCTCCATTACCTGAGCCCACCACAGCCTCATAGAAGGGAACCGTAACCACATGCTACAAGCCTTATTCATCACCATTACGTTAGGCGTATACTTTACACTTCTACAAGCATCAGAATACTATGAAGCTCCCTTTACAATCTCAGACGGAGTTTACGGCTCAACTTTCTTCGTAGCTACAGGATTCCACGGCCTCCATGTCATTATTGGATCTACTTTCTTAATTGTCTGCTTCCTCCGCCAACTAAAATTTCACTTTACCTCCAATCACCATTTCGGCTTCGAAGCCGCTGCCTGATATTGACACTTCGTAGACGTAGTATGACTTTTCCTCTATGTTTCCATCTACTGATGAGGCTCATGTTCTTTTAGTATTAATTAGTACAACTGACTTCCAATCAGTTAGCTTCGGCCTAACCCGAAAAAGAACAATAAACCTTATAATTACCCTCCTAACTAACTTTACACTAGCTACATTGCTCGTGACCATCGCATTCTGACTCCCCCAACTAAACGTATACTCAGAAAAAACAAGCCCATACGAATGTGGATTCGACCCCATAGGATCTGCTCGCCTTCCTTTCTCCATAAAATTCTTTCTAGTAGCTATCACATTCCTCCTCTTCGATCTAGAAATTGCACTACTTCTACCACTACCATGGGCCTCACAAACAACTAACCTTAACACAATGCTTACTATATCCCTTCTCCTAATTTTCCTACTAGCCACAAGCCTAGCCTATGAATGAACCCAAAAAGGATTAGAATGGACCGAATATGGTACTTAGTTTAAACCAAAATAAATGATTTCGACTCATTAGATTATGATCAAACTCATAAGTACCAAATGTCCCTCGTATACATAAATATTATAATAGCATTCATAGTATCTCTCACGGGATTACTAATGTATCGATCTCACCTAATATCCTCCCTCCTATGCCTGGAAGGAATAATATTGTCCTTATTCGTTATAGCTACCCTAATAATCCTAAACTCACACTTCACTTTAGCCAGTATAATACCCATTATTCTACTAGTTTTCGCAGCCTGCGAAGCAGCACTAGGCCTATCCTTGCTAGTAATGGTATCAAACACATACGGCACCGACTACGTACAAAACCTTAATCTGCTACAATGCTAAAATACATTATTTCCACAATAATACTTATACCCCTAACCTGGCTATCAAAAAATAACATAATCTGAATTAACTCCACACTCCACAGCTTACTAATTAGCCTTACAAGCCTACTCCTTATAAACCAATTTGGCGATAACAGCCTCAACTTCTCATTAACTTTCTTCTCCGACTCCTTATCTACACCACTACTTATTCTAACCATATGACTCCTCCCCTTAATACTTATAGCTAGCCAGCATCACCTATCAAAAGAAAACCCAGCCCGAAAAAAATTCTTCATCTCAATACTAATCCTATTACAACTATTTCTAATTATGACATTCTCTGCTACAGAACTAATTCTCTTTTATATTATATTTGAAGCAACACTAGTTCCCACACTCATTATTATTACCCGATGAGGGAACCAAACAGAACGCCTAAATGCCGGTCTCTACTTCTTGTTTTATACACTAGCAGGATCCCTACCCTTACTAGTTGCACTAATCTATATTCAAAACACAATAGGATCCCTAAACTTCCTAATTCTACAATACTGAGTACAACCAATACCCAGCTCCTGATCCAACACCTTCATGTGACTAGCATGCATAATAGCCTTTATAGTAAAAATACCACTATACGGACTTCATCTCTGACTACCCAAAGCCCACGTAGAAGCCCCAATTGCAGGCTCCATAGTTCTTGCAGCAATCCTACTAAAACTAGGAGGATACGGCATGTTACGAATTACGCTTCTCCTAGATCCAATCACCGACTTTATAGCATACCCATTCATCATGCTATCACTATGAGGCATAATCATAACCAGCTCAATTTGCCTTCGTCAAACGGACCTGAAATCACTCATCGCGTACTCCTCTATTAGCCACATGGCACTTGTCATCGTTGCAATCCTAATCCAAACACCCTGAAGCTACATAGGAGCCACCGCCCTGATAATTGCCCACGGCCTTACATCCTCTATACTTTTCTGCCTAGCAAATTCTAACTACGAACGAATTCACAGCCGTACAATAATCTTAGCCCGCGGCCTACAAACACTTCTTCCACTAATAGCCACCTGATGACTCCTAGCAAGTCTAACCAACCTGGCTCTACCCCCAACAATCAACCTAATCGGAGAACTATTTGTAGTAATATCGACTTTTTCATGATCTAATATCACAATTATTCTAATAGGACTTAACATAGTAATCACTACTCTCTACACCCTCTATATACTAATCACAACACAACGGGGCAAATACACTCATCATATCAATAACATTTCACCTTCCTTCACACGAGAAAATGCACTCATATCACTACACATACTACCACTACTGCTTCTATCCCTAAACCCAAAAATTATCCTAGGACCCCTATACTGTAAATATAGTTTAAAAAAACATTAGATTGTGAATCTAACAATAGAAGCCTATCACCTTCTTATTTACCGAAAAAGTATGCAAGAACTGCTAATTCTATGCTCCCATGCCTGACAACATGGCTTTTTCAAACTTTTAAAGGATAGCAGTTATCCATTGGTCTTAGGAACCAAAAAATTGGTGCAACTCCAAATAAAAGTAATAAACCTGTTCCCATCCCTCACACTAACTACCCTAATCCTACTAACCGTACCCATCATGACAACTAGTCTTAGCACCCACAAATTCACCAATTACCCACTTTACGTAAAAACAACCATTTCATACGCCTTTATCACTAGTATAATTCCCACTATAATATTTATTCATACAGGACAAGAAATAATTATTTCAAACTGACACTGACTAACCATCCAAACCCTCAAACTATCTCTCAGCTTCAAAATAGATTACTTCTCGACAATATTTATCCCAGTATCACTATTCGTCACATGATCCATCATAGAATTCTCAATATGATACATACATTCCGACCCCAACATCAACCAATTTTTTAAGTACTTACTCTTATTTCTTATCACAATACTCATCCTCGTCACTGCAAATAACATCTTTCAACTATTCATTGGCTGAGAAGGAGTCGGAATTATATCATTTCTACTAATTGGATGGTGATACGGACGAGCAGACGCAAACACAGCAGCTCTACAAGCAATCCTATATAACCGCATTGGCGACATCGGATTTATCCTAGCAATAGCATGATTCCTAATTAACCTCAACACTTGAGACCTTCAACAAATCTTCTTACTAAAACCAGAGAACTCAAATCTACCTCTAATAGGACTAATTCTAGCCGCAACCGGAAAATCCGCACAATTTAGCCTGCACCCATGATTACCCTCCGCAATAGAGGGTCCGACACCTGTCTCAGCATTACTCCACTCAAGTACAATAGTAGTAGCAGGTATTTTCTTACTAATCCGCTTTTATCCATTAACAGAAAACAATAAACTCATCCAATCTACTATACTATGCCTAGGAGCCATTACCACACTATTTACAGCAATATGTGCCCTCACCCAAAATGACATTAAAAAAATCATCGCCTTCTCTACATCCAGCCAACTCGGCCTTATGATAGTAACAATTGGAATTAACCAGCCTCACCTAGCACTTCTTCACATCTGCACCCACGCTTTCTTCAAAGCCATATTATTTCTATGCTCCGGCTCCATCATCCACAATCTAAATAACGAACAAGATATTCGAAAAATAGGAGGCCTATTTAAAGCCATACCATTCACCGCAACAGCCCTTATTATTGGCAGCCTTGCACTAACAGGAATACCTTTCCTCACCGGATTCTACTCCAAAGATCTAATTATTGAATCCGCCAACACGTCATATACCAACGCCTGAGCCCTCTTAATAACACTAATCGCCATCTCCTTCACAGCTATCTACAGTACCCGTATTATTTTCTTCACACTCCTAGGACAACCCCGATTCCCAACCCTTATTTCTATTAATGAAAACAACCCATTCCTAATTAACTCAATTAAACGCTTACTAATCGGAAGTCTTTTCGCAGGATTCATCATTTCTAACAACATCCCCCCAACAACCATTCCCCAAACAACTATACCCTACTACCTAAAAATCACCGCCCTAACAATTACAATCCTAGGCTTTATTCTAGCACTAGAAATTAACAACATAACCCACTACTTAAAGTTCAATTACCCATCAAACATATTCAAATTTTCTAACCTACTAGGATATTATCCCACAGTCATACACCGCTTAACCCCCTATATAAATCTAACAATAAGCCAAAAATCAGCATCCTCCCTTCTAGACCTAACCTGACTAGAAACCATTATACCAAAAACCATCTCACTAACCCAAATAAAAACATCTATCATAATCACAAACCAAAAAGGCTTAATTAAATTATATTTCCTTTCCTTCCTAATTACGATTTTCACTAGCACAATTCTACTTAATTTCCACGAGTAATCTCTATAATCACCACTACACCAATTAATAAAGATCAACCAGTAACAATAACTAATCAAGTACCATAGCTGTACAAAGCAGCAATCCCCATGGCCTCCTCACTAAAAAACCCAGAATCCCCTGTATCATAAATTACCCAATCCCCCATACCATTAAACTTAAACACAATCTCCACCTCCTTATCCTTCAACACATAGTAAATTATAAAAAACTCCATCAACAAACCAGTAATAAACGTTCCTAAAACAACCTTATTAGAAACCCAAACCTCAGGATACTGCTCAGTAGCCATAGCTGTCGTATAACCAAAAACCACCATTATACCCCCTAAATAAACTAAAAAAACCATTAAACCTAAAAAAGAACCACCATAATTTAACACAATACCACACCCAACCCCACCACTCACAATCAATCCCAACCCCCCATAAATAGGCGAAGGTTTTGAAGAAAACCCTACAAAGCCCATCACAAAAATTACACTTAAAATAAATACAATGTACATAATCATTATTCCTGCATGGAATCTAACCATGACTAATGATATGAAAAACCATCGTTGTTATTCAACTACAAGAACACTAATGATCAACATCCGAAAAACTCACCCACTAATAAAAATCGTAAACAACGCACTCATTGACCTCCCAACTCCATCAAACATCTCATCATGATGAAACTTTGGATCCCTCCTAGGCACTTGCTTAGCTCTACAAATCTTAACAGGCCTATTCCTAGCAATACACTACACATCCGATACAACAATAGCATTCTCCTCTGTAACCCACATTTGTCGAGACGTAAACTATGGCTGAATCATCCGATATATGCACGCAAACGGAGCATCAATATTTTTTATCTGCCTATTTATGCATGTAGGACGAGGCCTATATTACGGATCATATACCTTCTTAGAAACATGAAACATCGGAGTAATTCTCCTATTTACAACAATAGCCACAGCATTCATAGGCTATGTCCTACCATGAGGACAGATATCATTCTGAGGAGCAACAGTCATTACCAACCTCCTCTCGGCAATCCCATACATTGGCACCAACCTAGTTGAATGAATCTGAGGGGGATTTTCAGTAGACAAAGCCACCCTCACCCGATTCTTCGCTTTCCACTTCATCCTCCCATTTATCATTGTAGCTCTCACCATAATCCACTTAATTTTCCTCCACGAAACAGGATCCAACAACCCCACAGGAATTCCATCAGACACAGACAAAATTCCATTTCACCCTTATTACACCATCAAGGACATCCTAGGCATCATACTATTAATCCTCATCCTCATATCACTAGTACTATTCACTCCCGACCTACTCGGAGACCCGGATAATTATACTCCAGCAAACCCACTCAGTACACCCTCCCACATTAAGCCAGAATGGTATTTCCTATTTGCATACGCAATCCTACGATCAATCCCCAATAAACTGGGAGGAGTCCTAGCCTTAGTCCTTTCCATCTTGATCTTAACACTCGTACCCTTCCTCCACACATCCAAACAACGAAGCATAATGTTCCGACCAATCAGCCAATGCATATTCTGACTTTTAATAGCAGACCTATTAACACTTACATGAATCGGAGGACAACCGGTTGAACACCCCTACATCACCATCGGACAATTAGCATCCATCATATATTTCCTCATCATCCTGGCAATAATACCACTAGCCAGCACCATCGAAAACAATCTCCTGAAATGAAGACAAGTCTTTGTAGTAAAATTAATACGCTGGTCTTGTAAACCAGAAAAGGAGAACAATTAACCTCCCTAAGACTCAAGGAAGAAGCGATAGCCTCACCATCAACACCCAAAGCTGAAGTTCTACTTAAACTATTCCCTGAACCACTATTAATTGCGTCTATTGATATACCCCCAAAAACACTAAGAACCTCCCCAGTATTAAATCCGCTAAAATTTTTAAACATACGACACAAATCTCCCACTCTATAAGCTTGCACGTGTAACAACATGCTTAATAACTCACCTCAATAGACACATGTACGAGTACTACACACAGACACACCATGTCATTTGCCCAAACATACCCACTAACACTCATACAATGTAAACATGATATGCGTCTAGCACACCACATGATCCATCCTATATGTATGAATATATACACTGAAGTAATATAATAAAAACATACATAAATGCAGTATACTACATGACCTACTTTGTGTGCAGTATGTACATTATAATTAATGTAATAAAGACATACTATGTATATATTACATTACATGATCTACCCCATGCATATAAGCATGTACATCATAATTAATGTAATAAAGATATAATATGTATATAGTACATTAAATGATTTTCCCCTTGCATATAAGCAAGTACAATAAAAATTATCTATAGTACATAGGACATTTCCTGCTTAGATCGTACATAGCGCATAAAGTCAAATCTATCCTCGTCACCATGCGTATCCCGTCCACTAGATCACGAGCTTACCGACCATGCCGCGTGAAACCAGCAACCCGCTTGGCAGGGATTTCTCTTCTCGCTCCGGGCCCATTAATCGTGGGGGTAGCTATTTAATGAACTTTATCAGACATCTGGTTCTTTCTTCAGGGCCATCTCATCTAAAACCGCCCATTCTTTCCTCTTAAATAAGACATCTCGATGGACTAATTACTAATCAGCCCATGCTCACACATAACTGTGCTGTCATACATTTGGTATTTTTTAATTTTCGGGGATGCTTGGACTCAGCTATGGCCGTCAAAGGCCCCGACCCGGAGCATAAATTGTAGCTGGACTTAACTGCATCTTGAGCATCCCCATAATGGTAGGCATGGGCATTTCAGTCAATGGTTACAGGACATACCTATTATATTTCCCCCCCCCCCTCTTAAATATTAACCACCATTTTTAACATACTTCCCCCTAAGTATCAATATAAATTTATCTCACCCCCAATACTCAAATTCACACTCCAAACAAGATAGACATATAGGTGCCTGGGTCTGCTTACATACTACATGGTTAATGTAGCTTAAATTTAAAGCAAGGCACTGAAAATGCCTAGATGAGTATACCAACTCCATAAACACATAGGTTTGGTCCTGGCCTTCCTGTTAACTTTCAATAGACTTACACATGCAAGCATCCGCACCCCGGTGAGTAGCGCCCTCCGAATCAGCAGGACTAAGAGGAGCAGGTATCAAGCACACACCCTGTAGCTCATAACGCCTTGCTTAACCACACCCCCACGGGAAACAGCAGTGACAAAATTTAAGCCATGAACGAAAGTTCGACTAAGCCATATTAACTAGGGTTGGTAAATCTCGTGCCAGCCACCGCGGTCATACGACTAACCCAAGCTAACAGGAACACGGCGTAAAACGTGTTAAAGTACTACACCAAATAGAGTTAAATCCTAATTAAGCTGTAAAAAGCCATAATTATAACAAAAATAAGTGACGAAAGTAACTCTACGACAACTGACACACTATAGCTAAGACCCAAACTGGGATTAGATACCCCACTATGCTTAGCCCTAAACATAAATAATTGCAAAAACAAGATTATTCGCCAGAGTACTACCGGCAACGGCCCAAAACTCAAAGGACTTGGCGGTGCTTTACACCCTTCTAGAGGAGCCTGTTCTATAATCGATAAACCCCGATAAACCTCACCAATCCTTGCTAATACAGTCTGTATACCGCCATCTTCAGCAAACCCTGAAAAGGAACAAAAGTAAGCTCAATCATAACACATAAAAACGTTAGGTCAAGGTGTAACCTATGGAATGGGAAGAAATGGGCTACATTTTCTATCCAAGAAAACTTAATACGAAAGCCATTATGAAACTAACAGCCAAAGGAGGATTTAGTAGTAAACTAAGAATAGAGTGCTTAGTTGAACCAGGCCATGAAGCACGCACACACCGCCCGTCACCCTCCTCAAGTAAATATATGCACCCAAACCTATTTACATGCACCAATTACACGAGAGGAGGTAAGTCGTAACAAGGTAAGCATACTGGAAAGTGTGCTTGGACAAACCAAGACATAGCTTAATTAAAGCATCTAGTTTACACCTAGAAGATTTCGTGTACTGTGAATGTTTTGAACTATGCCTAGCCCAAACCCCCACTCTTCAATCCAATAACCAAAACATACTAAAACAAAACATTTACCCCTATTAAAGTATAGGAGATAGAAATTCTAAACATGGCGCTATAGAGAAAGTACCGTAAGGGAACGATGAAAGAAAATAATCAAAGTACAAAAAAGCAAAGATTAACCCTTGTACCTTTTGCATAATGAATTAACGAGCAAAAAACTTAACAAAACGAATTTCAGCTAAGTAACCCGAAACCAGACGAGCTACCTATAGACAGTTTATTAGAACCAACTCATCTATGTGGCAAAATAGTGAGAAGATCTATAAGTAGAGGTGACATGCCTAACGAGCCTGGTGATAGCTGGTTGTCCAGAAAATGAATCTTAGTTCAGCTTTAAAGATACCAAAAAATATAAACAAATCTCACTGTATCTTTAAAAGTTAGTCTAAAAAGGTACAGCCTTTTAGAAATGGGTACAACCTTCACTAGAGAGTAAGATCTTACAACACCATAGTAGGCCTAAAAGCAGCCATCTATTAAGAAAGCGTTAAAGCTCAACAATAAAAACAATACTAATCCCAACAACAATATAACCAACTCCTAGACCTAGTACTGGACTATTCTATTACTAAATAGAAGCAATAATGTTAATATGAGTAACAAGAAATATTTTCTCCTTGCACAAGTTTAAGTCAGTATCTGATAATACTCTGACTGTTAACAGTAAATAAAAATAACCCAACAATAAATAATTTATTAATTATACTGTTAATCCAACACAGGAGTGCACCCAGGAAAGATTAAAAGAAGTAAAAGGAACTCGGCAAACACAAATCCCGCCTGTTTACCAAAAACATCACCTCCAGCATCCCCAGTATTGGAGGCACTGCCTGCCCAGTGACTAGACGTTAAACGGCCGCGGTATCCTGACCGTGCAAAGGTAGCATAATCATTTGTTCTCTAAATAAGGACTTGTATGAACGGCCACACGAGGGTTTTACTGTCTCTTACTTCCAATCAGTGAAATTGACCTTCCCGTGAAGAGGCGGGAATAAACCAACAAGACGAGAAGACCCTATGGAGCTTTAACTAACTAGTCCAAAGAAAATAAACTTAACCATTAAGGGATAACAACACTCTTTATGGACTAGCAGTTTTGGTTGGGGTGACCTCGGAGAACAAAAAATCCTCCGAACGATTTTAAAGACTAGACCCACAAGTCAAATCAAACTATCGTTTATTGATCCAAAGACTTGATCAACGGAACAAGTTACCCTAGGGATAACAGCGCAATCCTATTCAAGAGTCCATATCGACAATAGGGTTTACGACCTCGATGTTGGATCAGGACACCCCGATGGTGCAACCGCTATCAAAGGTTCGTTTGTTCAACGATTAAAGTCCTACGTGATCTGAGTTCAGACCGGAGTAATCCAGGTCGGTTTCTATCTGTTATGTATTTCTCCCAGTACGAAAGGACAAGAGAAATAAGGCCAACTTCAACAAAGCGCCTTAAATCAATCAATGACTTTATCTCAATTGACCTCACAAACAATACCTGCCCTAGAAAAGGGCCCAGTTAAGGTGGCAGAGCCCGGTAATTGCGTAAAACTTAAACCTTTATACTCAGAGATTCAAATCCTCTCCTTAACAAAATGTTTATACTCAACATCTTAACACTTATTATCCCCATTCTTCTAGCCGTAGCTTTTCTTACACTAGTTGAACGAAAAATCCTAGGCTACATACAACTCCGAAAAGGCCCAAATATTGTAGGACCATATGGCTTACTCCAACCCATCGCCGATGCAATCAAACTTTTCATTAAAGAACCCCTACGACCTGCCACATCCTCAATCTCAATATTTATTCTAGCCCCCATCCTAGCCCTAACCCTAGCCTTAACTATATGAATCCCCCTACCCATACCCTATCCCCTCATCAATATAAACTTAGGAATCCTTTTCATATTAGCTATATCAAGCTTAGCCGTATACTCGATCCTCTGATCAGGCTGAGCCTCCAACTCAAAATACGCTCTTATTGGAGCCCTACGAGCAGTAGCACAAACAATTTCATATGAAGTTACACTAGCAATTATCTTACTATCAATCTTACTAATAAATGGATCCTTCACTCTCTCTACATTAATCATTACACAAGAACAAGTATGACTAATCTTCCCAGCATGACCCTTAGCAATAATATGATTCATTTCAACACTAGCAGAAACAAACCGAGCACCATTTGATCTTA
>NW_026292409.1:0-18716 GCF_023091745.1 Budorcas taxicolor
TGGGTAGGGGGATTCATATAGTTAAGGCTAGGGTTAGGGCTAGGATGGGGGCTAGAATAAATATTGAGATTGAGGATGTGGCAGGTCGTAGGGGTTCTTTAATGAAAAGTTTGATTGCATCGGCGATGGGTTGGAGTAAGCCATATGGTCCTACAATATTTGGGCCTTTTCGGAGTTGTATGTAGCCTAGGATTTTTCGTTCAACTAGTGTAAGAAAAGCTACGGCTAGAAGAATGGGGATAATAAGTGTTAAGATGTTGAGTATAAACATTTTGTTAAGGAGAGGATTTGAATCTCTGAGTATAAAGGTTTAAGTTTTACGCAATTACCGGGCTCTGCCACCTTAACTGGGCCCTTTTCTAGGGCAGGTATTGTTTGTGAGGTCAATTGAGATAAAGTCATTGATTGATTTAAGGCGCTTTGTTGAAGTTGGCCTTATTTCTCTTGTCCTTTCGTACTGGGAGAAATACATAACAGATAGAAACCGACCTGGATTACTCCGGTCTGAACTCAGATCACGTAGGACTTTAATCGTTGAACAAACGAACCTTTGATAGCGGTTGCACCATCGGGGTGTCCTGATCCAACATCGAGGTCGTAAACCCTATTGTCGATATGGACTCTTGAATAGGATTGCGCTGTTATCCCTAGGGTAACTTGTTCCGTTGATCAAGTCTTTGGATCAATAAACGATAGTTTGATTTGACTTGTGGGTCTAGTCTTTAAAATCGTTCGGAGGATTTTTTGTTCTCCGAGGTCACCCCAACCAAAACTGCTAGTCCATAAAGAGTGTTGTTATCCCTTAATGGTTAAGTTTATTTTCTTTGGACTAGTTAGTTAAAGCTCCATAGGGTCTTCTCGTCTTGTTGGTTTATTCCCGCCTCTTCACGGGAAGGTCAATTTCACTGATTGGAAGTAAGAGACAGTAAAACCCTCGTGTGGCCGTTCATACAAGTCCTTATTTAGAGAACAAATGATTATGCTACCTTTGCACGGTCAGGATACCGCGGCCGTTTAACGTCTAGTCACTGGGCAGGCAGTGCCTCCAATACTGGGGATGCTGGAGGTGATGTTTTTGGTAAACAGGCGGGATTTGTGTTTGCCGAGTTCCTTTTACTTCTTTTAATCTTTCCTGGGTGCACTCCTGTGTTGGATTAACAGTATAATTAATAAATTATTTATTGTTGGGTTATTTTTATTTACTGTTAACAGTCAGAGTATTATCAGATACTGACTTAAACTTGTGCAAGGAGAAAATATTTCTTGTTACTCATATTAACATTATTGCTTCTATTTAGTAATAGAATAGTCCAGTACTAGGTCTAGGAGTTGGTTATATTGTTGTTGGGATTAGTATTGTTTTTATTGTTGAGCTTTAACGCTTTCTTAATAGATGGCTGCTTTTAGGCCTACTATGGTGTTGTAAGATCTTACTCTCTAGTGAAGGTTGTACCCATTTCTAAAAGGCTGTACCTTTTTAGACTAACTTTTAAAGATACAGTGAGATTTGTTTATATTTTTTGGTATCTTTAAAGCTGAACTAAGATTCATTTTCTGGACAACCAGCTATCACCAGGCTCGTTAGGCATGTCACCTCTACTTATAGATCTTCTCACTATTTTGCCACATAGATGAGTTGGTTCTAATAAACTGTCTATAGGTAGCTCGTCTGGTTTCGGGTTACTTAGCTGAAATTCGTTTTGTTAAGTTTTTTGCTCGTTAATTCATTATGCAAAAGGTACAAGGGTTAATCTTTGCTTTTTTGTACTTTGATTATTTTCTTTCATCGTTCCCTTACGGTACTTTCTCTATAGCGCCATGTTTAGAATTTCTATCTCCTATACTTTAATAGGGGTAAATGTTTTGTTTTAGTATGTTTTGGTTATTGGATTGAAGAGTGGGGGTTTGGGCTAGGCATAGTTCAAAACATTCACAGTACACGAAATCTTCTAGGTGTAAACTAGATGCTTTAATTAAGCTATGTCTTGGTTTGTCCAAGCACACTTTCCAGTATGCTTACCTTGTTACGACTTACCTCCTCTCGTGTAATTGGTGCATGTAAATAGGTTTGGGTGCATATATTTACTTGAGGAGGGTGACGGGCGGTGTGTGCGTGCTTCATGGCCTGGTTCAACTAAGCACTCTATTCTTAGTTTACTACTAAATCCTCCTTTGGCTGTTAGTTTCATAATGGCTTTCGTATTAAGTTTTCTTGGATAGAAAATGTAGCCCATTTCTTCCCATTCCATAGGTTACACCTTGACCTAACGTTTTTATGTGTTATGATTGAGCTTACTTTTGTTCCTTTTCAGGGTTTGCTGAAGATGGCGGTATACAAGACTGTATTAGCAAGGATTGGTGAGGTTTATCGGGGTTTATCGATTATAGAACAGGCTCCTCTAGAAGGGTGTAAAGCACCGCCAAGTCCTTTGAGTTTTGGGCCGTTGCCGGTAGTACTCTGGCGAATAATCTTGTTTTTGCAATTATTTATGTTTAGGGCTAAGCATAGTGGGGTATCTAATCCCAGTTTGGGTCTTAGCTATAGTGTGTCAGTTGTCGTAGAGTTACTTTCGTCACTTATTTTTGTTATAATTATGGCTTTTTACAGCTTAATTAGGATTTAACTCTATTTGGTGTAGTACTTTAACACGTTTTACGCCGTGTTCCTGTTAGCTTGGGTTAGTCGTATGACCGCGGTGGCTGGCACGAGATTTACCAACCCTAGTTAATATGGCTTAGTCGAACTTTCGTTCATGGCTTAAATTTTGTCACTGCTGTTTCCCGTGGGGGTGTGGTTAAGCAAGGCGTTATGAGCTACAGGGTGTGTGCTTGATACCTGCTCCTCTTAGTCCTGCTGATTCGGAGGGCGCTACTCACCGGGGTGCGGATGCTTGCATGTGTAAGTCTATTGAAAGTTAACAGGAAGGCCAGGACCAAACCTATGTGTTTATGGAGTTGGTATACTCATCTAGGCATTTTCAGTGCCTTGCTTTAAATTTAAGCTACATTAACCATGTAGTATGTAAGCAGACCCAGGCACCTATATGTCTATCTTGTTTGGAGTGTGAATTTGAGTATTGGGGGTGAGATAAATTTATATTGATACTTAGGGGGAAGTATGTTAAAAATGGTGGTTAATATTTAAGAGGGGGGGGGGGGAAATATAATAGGTATGTCCTGTAACCATTGACTGAAATGCCCATGCCTACCATTATGGGGATGCTCAAGATGCAGTTAAGTCCAGCTACAATTTATGCTCCGGGTCGGGGCCTTTGACGGCCATAGCTGAGTCCAAGCATCCCCGAAAATTAAAAAATACCAAATGTATGACAGCACAGTTATGTGTGAGCATGGGCTGATTAGTAATTAGTCCATCGAGATGTCTTATTTAAGAGGAAAGAATGGGCGGTTTTAGATGAGATGGCCCTGAAGAAAGAACCAGATGTCTGATAAAGTTCATTAAATAGCTACCCCCACGATTAATGGGCCCGGAGCGAGAAGAGAAATCCCTGCCAAGCGGGTTGCTGGTTTCACGCGGCATGGTCGGTAAGCTCGTGATCTAGTGGACGGGATACGCATGGTGACGAGGATAGATTTGACTTTATGCGCTATGTACGATCTAAGCAGGAAATGTCCTATGTACTATAGATAATTTTTATTGTACTTGCTTATATGCAAGGGGAAAATCATTTAATGTACTATATACATATTATATCTTTATTACATTAATTATGATGTACATGCTTATATGCATGGGGTAGATCATGTAATGTAATATATACATAGTATGTCTTTATTACATTAATTATAATGTACATACTGCACACAAAGTAGGTCATGTAGTATACTGCATTTATGTATGTTTTTATTATATTACTTCAGTGTATATATTCATACATATAGGATGGATCATGTGGTGTGCTAGACGCATATCATGTTTACATTGTATGAGTGTTAGTGGGTATGTTTGGGCAAATGACATGGTGTGTCTGTGTGTAGTACTCGTACATGTGTCTATTGAGGTGAGTTATTAAGCATGTTGTTACACGTGCAAGCTTATAGAGTGGGAGATTTGTGTCGTATGTTTAAAAATTTTAGCGGATTTAATACTGGGGAGGTTCTTAGTGTTTTTGGGGGTATATCAATAGACGCAATTAATAGTGGTTCAGGGAATAGTTTAAGTAGAACTTCAGCTTTGGGTGTTGATGGTGAGGCTATCGCTTCTTCCTTGAGTCTTAGGGAGGTTAATTGTTCTCCTTTTCTGGTTTACAAGACCAGCGTATTAATTTTACTACAAAGACTTGTCTTCATTTCAGGAGATTGTTTTCGATGGTGCTGGCTAGTGGTATTATTGCCAGGATGATGAGGAAATATATGATGGATGCTAATTGTCCGATGGTGATGTAGGGGTGTTCAACCGGTTGTCCTCCGATTCATGTAAGTGTTAATAGGTCTGCTATTAAAAGTCAGAATATGCATTGGCTGATTGGTCGGAACATTATGCTTCGTTGTTTGGATGTGTGGAGGAAGGGTACGAGTGTTAAGATCAAGATGGAAAGGACTAAGGCTAGGACTCCTCCCAGTTTATTGGGGATTGATCGTAGGATTGCGTATGCAAATAGGAAATACCATTCTGGCTTAATGTGGGAGGGTGTACTGAGTGGGTTTGCTGGAGTATAATTATCCGGGTCTCCGAGTAGGTCGGGAGTGAATAGTAATAGTGATATGAGGATGAGGATTAATAGTATGATGCCTAGGATGTCCTTGATGGTGTAATAAGGGTGAAATGGAATTTTGTCTGTGTCTGATGGAATTCCTGTGGGGTTGTTGGATCCTGTTTCGTGGAGGAAAATTAAGTGGATTATGGTGAGAGCTACAATGATAAATGGGAGGATGAAGTGGAAAGCGAAGAATCGGGTGAGGGTGGCTTTGTCTACTGAAAATCCCCCTCAGATTCATTCAACTAGGTTGGTGCCAATGTATGGGATTGCCGAGAGGAGGTTGGTAATGACTGTTGCTCCTCAGAATGATATCTGTCCTCATGGTAGGACATAGCCTATGAATGCTGTGGCTATTGTTGTAAATAGGAGAATTACTCCGATGTTTCATGTTTCTAAGAAGGTATATGATCCGTAATATAGGCCTCGTCCTACATGCATAAATAGGCAGATAAAAAATATTGATGCTCCGTTTGCGTGCATATATCGGATGATTCAGCCATAGTTTACGTCTCGACAAATGTGGGTTACAGAGGAGAATGCTATTGTTGTATCGGATGTGTAGTGTATTGCTAGGAATAGGCCTGTTAAGATTTGTAGAGCTAAGCAAGTGCCTAGGAGGGATCCAAAGTTTCATCATGATGAGATGTTTGATGGAGTTGGGAGGTCAATGAGTGCGTTGTTTACGATTTTTATTAGTGGGTGAGTTTTTCGGATGTTGATCATTAGTGTTCTTGTAGTTGAATAACAACGATGGTTTTTCATATCATTAGTCATGGTTAGATTCCATGCAGGAATAATGATTATGTACATTGTATTTATTTTAAGTGTAATTTTTGTGATGGGCTTTGTAGGGTTTTCTTCAAAACCTTCGCCTATTTATGGGGGGTTGGGATTGATTGTGAGTGGTGGGGTTGGGTGTGGTATTGTGTTAAATTATGGTGGTTCTTTTTTAGGTTTAATGGTTTTTTTAGTTTATTTAGGGGGTATAATGGTGGTTTTTGGTTATACGACAGCTATGGCTACTGAGCAGTATCCTGAGGTTTGGGTTTCTAATAAGGTTGTTTTAGGAACGTTTATTACTGGTTTGTTGATGGAGTTTTTTATAATTTACTATGTGTTGAAGGATAAGGAGGTGGAGATTGTGTTTAAGTTTAATGGTATGGGGGATTGGGTAATTTATGATACAGGGGATTCTGGGTTTTTTAGTGAGGAGGCCATGGGGATTGCTGCTTTGTACAGCTATGGTACTTGATTAGTTATTGTTACTGGTTGATCTTTATTAATTGGTGTAGTGGTGATTATAGAGATTACTCGTGGAAATTAAGTAGAATTGTGCTAGTGAAAATCGTAATTAGGAAGGAAAGGAAATATAATTTAATTAAGCCTTTTTGGTTTGTGATTATGATAGATGTTTTTATTTGGGTTAGTGAGATGGTTTTTGGTATAATGGTTTCTAGTCAGGTTAGGTCTAGAAGGGAGGATGCTGATTTTTGGCTTATTGTTAGATTTATATAGGGGGTTAAGCGGTGTATGACTGTGGGATAATATCCTAGTAGGTTAGAAAATTTGAATATGTTTGATGGGTAATTGAACTTTAAGTAGTGGGTTATGTTGTTAATTTCTAGTGCTAGAATAAAGCCTAGGATTGTAATTGTTAGGGCGGTGATTTTTAGGTAGTAGGGTATAGTTGTTTGGGGAATGGTTGTTGGGGGGATGTTGTTAGAAATGATGAATCCTGCGAAAAGACTTCCGATTAGTAAGCGTTTAATTGAGTTAATTAGGAATGGGTTGTTTTCATTAATAGAAATAAGGGTTGGGAATCGGGGTTGTCCTAGGAGTGTGAAGAAAATAATACGGGTACTGTAGATAGCTGTGAAGGAGATGGCGATTAGTGTTATTAAGAGGGCTCAGGCGTTGGTATATGACGTGTTGGCGGATTCAATAATTAGATCTTTGGAGTAGAATCCGGTGAGGAAAGGTATTCCTGTTAGTGCAAGGCTGCCAATAATAAGGGCTGTTGCGGTGAATGGTATGGCTTTAAATAGGCCTCCTATTTTTCGAATATCTTGTTCGTTATTTAGATTGTGGATGATGGAGCCGGAGCATAGAAATAATATGGCTTTGAAGAAAGCGTGGGTGCAGATGTGAAGAAGTGCTAGGTGAGGCTGGTTAATTCCAATTGTTACTATCATAAGGCCGAGTTGGCTGGATGTAGAGAAGGCGATGATTTTTTTAATGTCATTTTGGGTGAGGGCACATATTGCTGTAAATAGTGTGGTAATGGCTCCTAGGCATAGTATAGTAGATTGGATGAGTTTATTGTTTTCTGTTAATGGATAAAAGCGGATTAGTAAGAAAATACCTGCTACTACTATTGTACTTGAGTGGAGTAATGCTGAGACAGGTGTCGGACCCTCTATTGCGGAGGGTAATCATGGGTGCAGGCTAAATTGTGCGGATTTTCCGGTTGCGGCTAGAATTAGTCCTATTAGAGGTAGATTTGAGTTCTCTGGTTTTAGTAAGAAGATTTGTTGAAGGTCTCAAGTGTTGAGGTTAATTAGGAATCATGCTATTGCTAGGATAAATCCGATGTCGCCAATGCGGTTATATAGGATTGCTTGTAGAGCTGCTGTGTTTGCGTCTGCTCGTCCGTATCACCATCCAATTAGTAGAAATGATATAATTCCGACTCCTTCTCAGCCAATGAATAGTTGAAAGATGTTATTTGCAGTGACGAGGATGAGTATTGTGATAAGAAATAAGAGTAAGTACTTAAAAAATTGGTTGATGTTGGGGTCGGAATGTATGTATCATATTGAGAATTCTATGATGGATCATGTGACGAATAGTGATACTGGGATAAATATTGTCGAGAAGTAATCTATTTTGAAGCTGAGAGATAGTTTGAGGGTTTGGATGGTTAGTCAGTGTCAGTTTGAAATAATTATTTCTTGTCCTGTATGAATAAATATTATAGTGGGAATTATACTAGTGATAAAGGCGTATGAAATGGTTGTTTTTACGTAAAGTGGGTAATTGGTGAATTTGTGGGTGCTAAGACTAGTTGTCATGATGGGTACGGTTAGTAGGATTAGGGTAGTTAGTGTGAGGGATGGGAACAGGTTTATTACTTTTATTTGGAGTTGCACCAATTTTTTGGTTCCTAAGACCAATGGATAACTGCTATCCTTTAAAAGTTTGAAAAAGCCATGTTGTCAGGCATGGGAGCATAGAATTAGCAGTTCTTGCATACTTTTTCGGTAAATAAGAAGGTGATAGGCTTCTATTGTTAGATTCACAATCTAATGTTTTTTTAAACTATATTTACAGTATAGGGGTCCTAGGATAATTTTTGGGTTTAGGGATAGAAGCAGTAGTGGTAGTATGTGTAGTGATATGAGTGCATTTTCTCGTGTGAAGGAAGGTGAAATGTTATTGATATGATGAGTGTATTTGCCCCGTTGTGTTGTGATTAGTATATAGAGGGTGTAGAGAGTAGTGATTACTATGTTAAGTCCTATTAGAATAATTGTGATATTAGATCATGAAAAAGTCGATATTACTACAAATAGTTCTCCGATTAGGTTGATTGTTGGGGGTAGAGCCAGGTTGGTTAGACTTGCTAGGAGTCATCAGGTGGCTATTAGTGGAAGAAGTGTTTGTAGGCCGCGGGCTAAGATTATTGTACGGCTGTGAATTCGTTCGTAGTTAGAATTTGCTAGGCAGAAAAGTATAGAGGATGTAAGGCCGTGGGCAATTATCAGGGCGGTGGCTCCTATGTAGCTTCAGGGTGTTTGGATTAGGATTGCAACGATGACAAGTGCCATGTGGCTAATAGAGGAGTACGCGATGAGTGATTTCAGGTCCGTTTGACGAAGGCAAATTGAGCTGGTTATGATTATGCCTCATAGTGATAGCATGATGAATGGGTATGCTATAAAGTCGGTGATTGGATCTAGGAGAAGCGTAATTCGTAACATGCCGTATCCTCCTAGTTTTAGTAGGATTGCTGCAAGAACTATGGAGCCTGCAATTGGGGCTTCTACGTGGGCTTTGGGTAGTCAGAGATGAAGTCCGTATAGTGGTATTTTTACTATAAAGGCTATTATGCATGCTAGTCACATGAAGGTGTTGGATCAGGAGCTGGGTATTGGTTGTACTCAGTATTGTAGAATTAGGAAGTTTAGGGATCCTATTGTGTTTTGAATATAGATTAGTGCAACTAGTAAGGGTAGGGATCCTGCTAGTGTATAAAACAAGAAGTAGAGACCGGCATTTAGGCGTTCTGTTTGGTTCCCTCATCGGGTAATAATAATGAGTGTGGGAACTAGTGTTGCTTCAAATATAATATAAAAGAGAATTAGTTCTGTAGCAGAGAATGTCATAATTAGAAATAGTTGTAATAGGATTAGTATTGAGATGAAGAATTTTTTTCGGGCTGGGTTTTCTTTTGATAGGTGATGCTGGCTAGCTATAAGTATTAAGGGGAGGAGTCATATGGTTAGAATAAGTAGTGGTGTAGATAAGGAGTCGGAGAAGAAAGTTAATGAGAAGTTGAGGCTGTTATCGCCAAATTGGTTTATAAGGAGTAGGCTTGTAAGGCTAATTAGTAAGCTGTGGAGTGTGGAGTTAATTCAGATTATGTTATTTTTTGATAGCCAGGTTAGGGGTATAAGTATTATTGTGGAAATAATGTATTTTAGCATTGTAGCAGATTAAGGTTTTGTACGTAGTCGGTGCCGTATGTGTTTGATACCATTACTAGCAAGGATAGGCCTAGTGCTGCTTCGCAGGCTGCGAAAACTAGTAGAATAATGGGTATTATACTGGCTAAAGTGAAGTGTGAGTTTAGGATTATTAGGGTAGCTATAACGAATAAGGACAATATTATTCCTTCCAGGCATAGGAGGGAGGATATTAGGTGAGATCGATACATTAGTAATCCCGTGAGAGATACTATGAATGCTATTATAATATTTATGTATACGAGGGACATTTGGTACTTATGAGTTTGATCATAATCTAATGAGTCGAAATCATTTATTTTGGTTTAAACTAAGTACCATATTCGGTCCATTCTAATCCTTTTTGGGTTCATTCATAGGCTAGGCTTGTGGCTAGTAGGAAAATTAGGAGAAGGGATATAGTAAGCATTGTGTTAAGGTTAGTTGTTTGTGAGGCCCATGGTAGTGGTAGAAGTAGTGCAATTTCTAGATCGAAGAGGAGGAATGTGATAGCTACTAGAAAGAATTTTATGGAGAAAGGAAGGCGAGCAGATCCTATGGGGTCGAATCCACATTCGTATGGGCTTGTTTTTTCTGAGTATACGTTTAGTTGGGGGAGTCAGAATGCGATGGTCACGAGCAATGTAGCTAGTGTAAAGTTAGTTAGGAGGGTAATTATAAGGTTTATTGTTCTTTTTCGGGTTAGGCCGAAGCTAACTGATTGGAAGTCAGTTGTACTAATTAATACTAAAAGAACATGAGCCTCATCAGTAGATGGAAACATAGAGGAAAAGTCATACTACGTCTACGAAGTGTCAATATCAGGCAGCGGCTTCGAAGCCGAAATGGTGATTGGAGGTAAAGTGAAATTTTAGTTGGCGGAGGAAGCAGACAATTAAGAAAGTAGATCCAATAATGACATGGAGGCCGTGGAATCCTGTAGCTACGAAGAAAGTTGAGCCGTAAACTCCGTCTGAGATTGTAAAGGGAGCTTCATAGTATTCTGATGCTTGTAGAAGTGTAAAGTATACGCCTAACGTAATGGTGATGAATAAGGCTTGTAGCATGTGGTTACGGTTCCCTTCTATGAGGCTGTGGTGGGCTCAGGTAATGGAGACTCCTGAGGCTAGAAGGACAGAGGTGTTGAGTAGTGGGACTTCTAAGGGGTTAAGTGGGTGAATGCCTGTTGGGGGTCAGCAGCTGCCTAATTCGGGTGTAGGAGCAAGGCTTGAGTGATAGAAGGCTCAGAAGAAGCCAGTGAAGAATAGGACTTCGGAGACGATGAAGAGGATTATTCCGTAGCGAAGGCTTTTTTGGACAGCAGGAGTATGGTGGCCTTGAAAGGTACTTTCTCGGATTACATCTCGTCATCATTGGTATATTGTAAGTATGTTTGTTGTTAGGCCTAGGGTCAGTAGAGCTGTTGAATTGAAGTGAAATCACATGATGAGGCCAGATGTTATTAGGAGGGCAGATAGTGCTCCTGTGAGGGGTCAGGGACTTGGGTTTACTATGTGATAGGCGTGGGTTTGGTGTGTCATTATGTATTGTCGTGCAGATATAAGCTAACTAGGAGGGTGAATACGTAGGCTTGAACTATAGCTACTGCGAATTCGAGGATTGTTAGTAGAGCTAAAATAGTAAATGTAATAAGTGCTGTTGTGGTATTGATATTTAATAATGCAAGGGTAGCTCCTCCGATTAAGTGAATTAATAAGTGCCCTGCTGTGATGTTGGCTGTTAATCGTACGGCAAGGGCTACTGGTTGGATGAAGAGGCTGATGGTTTCGATAATTACCAGTATTGGGATTAGTGGGGTAGGTGTTCCTTGTGGTAGGAAGTGGGCGAGTGATGCTTTGGTTTTGTTGCGGAAGCCTGTAACTACGGCCCCTGCTCATAGGGGAATAGCCATGCCTAAATTTATTGATAGTTGTGTGGTTGGTGTAAATGAATGGGGTAATAAGCCTAATAAATTTGTAGACCCAATAAATAGAATTAGGGACATTAATATCAATGTTCATGTTTGTCCTTTGGTGTTGTGAGTGCTTATTATTTGTTTTGACATGAGTTGAAGTGCTCATTGTTGGAGGGAGATAAGGCGGTTATTAATTAGTCGGTTTGATGTAGGAAATAGTAAGCTAGGGAATATAATGACGAGAGTAACAAGGGGGAGGCCTAGAATTACAGGGGTAATGAAAGAGGTAAATAGATTTTCGTTCATTTTGTTTCTCAAGGGGCGTCTTGTTTTGGCGTTTTTGTTGTTATTAATTTTGGGTTATAGTAGAAATCGTGTTTTGAGATTTTTAATTGGAGAACAATAAAGAGGACTAAAAATATTGATAGAATTGTCGTGAGTCACGTTGATGTGTCTAGTTGTGGCATGTCATCAAGGAGAGTGTTGTGCTCTCGGTCTTTAACTTAAAAGGTTAATGCTGGCATAGCTTCTTGATGACTTATAACATTGATGCAGATCACTTTTCAAAATATTCTAATGGGACTAGTTCGAGAACGATTGGTATGAAACTATGATTTGATCCGCAGATTTCTGAGCATTGGCCGTAAAATAGGCCTGGACGAGTTGATATGAGGGTTGTTTGATTTAAACGGCCTGGAATTGCGTCTGTTTTTAGTCCTAGAGAGGGAACTGCTCATGAGTGTAAAACGTCTTCGGAGGAGATTAGTATTCGAATTGTTATTTCTATAGGTAATACAGCTCGGTTATCTACTTCTAGTAATCGTAGTTCTCCAGGTTTCAATTCTGATGTTGGAATTATATAGGAGTCGAAGCTTAAGTCTTCATAGTCTGTGTACTCATAACTTCAGTATCATTGATGTCCTATGGTCTTTACTGTGAGAGATGGGTTGTTGATTTCGTCTATTATGTATAGAATTCGTAGGGATGGGAGAGCAATTATAATCAGAATAATGGCTGGTAGAATGGTTCAGATTGTTTCTACTTCTTGTGCGTCTATGGTGCTGGTATGGGTTAGTTTTGTTGTTAGTATCAGTAAGATAATATAGAGTACTAGTGAGCTAATTAGGAAAACAATTATCAGAGTGTGATCGTGAAAGTGTAGCAGTTCTTCTATGATGGGTGATGTTGCGTCTTGAAAGCCTAGCTGTACGGGATATGCCATATGAGATGTACGGGACTTTCACCTGTAATTTAATCTTGACAAGGTTATGTAATGTTTTACTAACATCTCGTTTATTGAGAGAGACATAGTGGTTATGGTGTTGGCTTGAAACCGATAATAGGGGGTTCAATTCCTTCCTCTCTTATTTTAGGTTAATGTATGTAGGTTCTTCAAATGTGTGATATGGTGGAGGGCATCCGTTTAGTCATTCTAGATTTGTTGTGGTTAGGTCCACGGTTAAGACTTCCCGTTTGGATGCAAATGCTTCTCAGATGATAAAAGTCATTAATATTACTGCCGTTAGTGAGATGAATGAGCCTATAGATGAAATAGTGTTTCATATTGTATATGCGTCTGGGTAATCGGAGTATCGTCGTGGTATACCAGATAGCCCTAAGAAATGTTGTGGGAAGAAGGTCATGTTAACACCTACAAATATAATTGCGAAATGGATTTTGGCTCATGTGTCATTAAGGGTGTAGCCTGAGAATAAGGGAAATCAATGTACAAATCCTCCTATGATAGCGAATACAGCTCCTATTGATAGTACGTAGTGGAAATGTGCTACCACATAGTATGTGTCGTGGAGAACGATGTCAAGGGAGGAGTTGGCTAAAACAATTCCAGTTAGTCCTCCAACTGTAAAAAGGAAAATGAAGCCTAGGGCTCATATTATAGCGGGGGATCATTTGATATTTCCTCCGTGAAGTGTTGCTAGCCAACTAAAGACTTTTACTCCGGTTGGGATAGCAATAATTATAGTAGCGGATGTAAAGTAAGCTCGTGTATCGACGTCTATTCCGACTGTGAATATATGATGGGCTCATACAATAAATCCTAGAAATCCAATTGATATTATGGCTCATACTATTCCTATATATCCAAATGGCTCTTTTTTTCCTGAATAGTAGGTTACGATGTGGGAGATTATTCCAAAGCCAGGTAAAATTAGAATATATACTTCGGGGTGTCCAAAAAATCAGAATAAGTGTTGATATAAGATAGGGTCTCCTCCTCCTGCTGGGTCAAAGAAAGTTGTATTCAGGTTTCGGTCTGTTAGTAATATTGTGATGCCAGCTGCTAATACAGGAAGTGAGAGGAGGAGTAGTACGGCAGTGATCAGTACAGATCACACGAACAGGGGGGTCTGGTATTGTGATATTGCGGGAGGTTTTATGTTAATAATAGTTGTAATAAAATTAATGGCTCCTAAAATTGAGGAAACACCTGCTAGGTGTAGGGAGAAAATGGTCAGGTCTACTGAGGCTCCTGCGTGGGCTAGATTACCTGCTAGAGGGGGATATACGGTTCAACCCGTCCCTGCTCCGGCTTCGACTATAGAGGATGCTAGGAGTAATAGGAAAGAAGGGGGGAGGAGCCAAAAACTTATATTATTTATCCGAGGGAATGCTATATCAGGGGCTCCAATCATTAGAGGAACTAGCCAGTTGCCAAACCCTCCAATTATAATAGGCATTACTATAAAGAAGATTATTACGAATGCGTGTGCAGTTACAATTACGTTGTAGATTTGGTCATCTCCAAGTAGAGTTCCGGGTTGGCCTAACTCAGCACGAATTAGTAAGCTCAGAGCGGTTCCTACTATGCCGGCTCAGGCACCAAATAGAAGATAAAGGGTACCGATATCTTTATGATTAGTTGAAAATAATCAGCGGTTTATGAACATGGGTAAAATGGCTGAGTAAAGCAATAGACTGTAAATCTAAGAATAGAGGTTTGATTCCTCTTTTTACCAGGTCCTGTAGTGAATTAACATATTGAATTGCAAATTCAAAGGAGCAGCTTCAAACTCTGCCGGGGCTTCTCCCGCCTTTTTTTTCTTGCGGCGGGAGAAGTAGATTGAAGCCAGTTATTTAGGGTATTTAGCTGTTAACTAAAGTTTCGTGGGGGTGGGACCCACCAATCTAGTGAGGATTTAGCTTAATTAAAGTAGTTGATTTGCATTCAATTGATGTAAGATATGATCTTGCAGTCCTTATCAGGAATTAAGTAAATTATACTTGCTTAGGGCTTTGAAGGCTCTTGGTCTATTTAACCTAAATTCCTATTCTAGGATTGAGAGAATTGGTGTAAGTGGTAGTAGTATAGTGGACAATACGGTTATTGTTGGTAGGAGGGTTATTCGTTTTATGGTTGAGAATTGTCATTTTATTTTTATGTTGTTTGTGGAAGGGAACATAGTAAGTGTGGTGGAATATGCCAGTCGTATGTAGAAATATAGGTTTAGTAGTGCTGTAATTGCTATGAAGGTAGGTAGGATAATGCTATTGTTTTTTGTCATTTCTTGAATAATTATTCATTTTGGCATAAATCCTGATAGTGGGGGGAGTCCTCCTATTGATAGGAGGGTAATGAGAATTAGAATAGTTATGATGGGTGTTTTGTTTCATGTGTGTGATAGTGATAGAGTGGTTGTGGTTGAGTTGGCTATAAATAGTGTAAATATGGTGGAAGTTATGATGATGTAAATGATTAGGTTTAGTAATGTTATGGTGGGATATGTATGGTAAAATTGCTGTTATTCAGCCTATGTGGGCAATTGATGAGTAAGCTATAATTTTTCGTAGTTGGGTTTGGTTTAATCCTCCTCAGCCTCCGATTATAATGGATAGAATTGATAGGGTTAAGATTATATTTAGGTTGATGGATTGGGATACTTGGTAAAGTACCGATATGGGTGCTAGTTTTTGTCATGTAAGTAAGATTAGGCCTGAAGATAGAGGGATGCCTTGTGTTACTTCTGGGACTCAGAAGTGGAATGGGGCTATTCCTAGTTTTATGGCGAGGGCTATTGTTATGAGTATGGAGGCTGTTGGGTTAAATAGTTTTATTACGGTTCATTGGCCTGAGAATATTAAGTTGATGATAATGGCTATTATTAGTAGTATTGAGGCTGTTGATTGAGTTAGGAAATATTTAGTTGATGCTTCTGTGGCTCGTGGGTTGTGTTTTTTTATTATAATAGGAATGATGGCGAGTATATTTATTTCAAATCCGATTCAGATGAGTAGTCAGTGGGAGCTAATTATAACGATAATGGTTCCAAGTATTATAGTTATTAAGATAATAATGAGAGTGATTGGGTTTATTAGTACGGGAAGGATACAAACCAACATTTTCGGGGTATGGGCCCGATAGCTTAATTAGCTGACCTTACTATTAGAATTTGGTGTAATTGGGAGCACGAAGAGTTTTGAGTTCTTAGGAGTAGGTTCAATTCCTATAGTTCTAGAAATAAGAGGATTTAAACCTCTATAATTTACTCTATCAAAGTAACTCTTTTGTCAGACATATTTCTTATGTTTGTGGGGGGATACTTGATAGGAGAATAGGTAGAGATACATGTCATATGCATAGGGCTAGCGTTAGGGGTAGAAAATTTTTTCATAATAAGTGCATCAGTTGATCATAGCGGAATCGGGGGTAGGATGCTCGGATTCATAGGAAGGTCATTGTGAGTAGTAGTGATTTGATGATAAAGTTAATTGCGTAGAGTTCTGGTATGTATGGGTTATGGGATGCTCCTAGGAAGAGGGTTGTTGTGAAGATATTTATTATAATAATGTTTGCATATTCTGCTATAAAGAATAGGGCGAATGGTCCTGCGGCGTATTCTACATTAAAGCCCGATACTAGTTCAGATTCTCCTTCAGTAAGATCAAATGGTGCTCGGTTTGTTTCTGCTAGTGTTGAAATGAATCATATTATTGCTAAGGGTCATGCTGGGAAGATTAGTCATACTTGTTCTTGTGTAATGATTAATGTAGAGAGAGTGAAGGATCCATTTATTAGTAAGATTGATAGTAAGATAATTGCTAGTGTAACTTCATATGAAATTGTTTGTGCTACTGCTCGTAGGGCTCCAATAAGAGCGTATTTTGAGTTGGAGGCTCAGCCTGATCAGAGGATCGAGTATACGGCTAAGCTTGATATAGCTAATATGAAAAGGATTCCTAAGTTTATATTGATGAGGGGATAGGGTATGGGTAGGGGGATTCATATAGTTAAGGCTAGGGTTAGGGCTAGGATGGGGGCTAGAATAAATATTGAGATTGAGGATGTGGCAGGTCGTAGGGGTTCTTTAATGAAAAGTTTGATTGCATCGGCGATGGGTTGGAGTAAGCCATATGGTCCTACAATATTTGGGCCTTTTCGGAGTTGTATGTAGCCTAGGATTTTTCGTTCAACTAGTGTAAGAAAAGCTACGGCTAGAAGAATGGGGATAATAAGTGTTAAGATGTTGAGTATAAACATTTTGTTAAGGAGAGGATTTGAATCTCTGAGTATAAAGGTTTAAGTTTTACGCAATTACCGGGCTCTGCCACCTTAACTGGGCCCTTTTCTAGGGCAGGTATTGTTTGTGAGGTCAATTGAGATAAAGTCATTGATTGATTTAAGGCGCTTTGTTGAAGTTGGCCTTATTTCTCTTGTCCTTTCGTACTGGGAGAAATACATAACAGATAGAAACCGACCTGGATTACTCCGGTCTGAACTCAGATCACGTAGGACTTTAATCGTTGAACAAACGAACCTTTGATAGCGGTTGCACCATCGGGGTGTCCTGATCCAACATCGAGGTCGTAAACCCTATTGTCGATATGGACTCTTGAATAGGATTGCGCTGTTATCCCTAGGGTAACTTGTTCCGTTGATCAAGTCTTTGGATCAATAAACGATAGTTTGATTTGACTTGTGGGTCTAGTCTTTAAAATCGTTCGGAGGATTTTTTGTTCTCCGAGGTCACCCCAACCAAAACTGCTAGTCCATAAAGAGTGTTGTTATCCCTTAATGGTTAAGTTTATTTTCTTTGGACTAGTTAGTTAAAGCTCCATAGGGTCTTCTCGTCTTGTTGGTTTATTCCCGCCTCTTCACGGGAAGGTCAATTTCACTGATTGGAAGTAAGAGACAGTAAAACCCTCGTGTGGCCGTTCATACAAGTCCTTATTTAGAGAACAAATGATTATGCTACCTTTGCACGGTCAGGATACCGCGGCCGTTTAACGTCTAGTCACTGGGCAGGCAGTGCCTCCAATACTGGGGATGCTGGAGGTGATGTTTTTGGTAAACAGGCGGGATTTGTGTTTGCCGAGTTCCTTTTACTTCTTTTAATCTTTCCTGGGTGCACTCCTGTGTTGGATTAACAGTATAATTAATAAATTATTTATTGTTGGGTTATTTTTATTTACTGTTAACAGTCAGAGTATTATCAGATACTGACTTAAACTTGTGCAAGGAGAAAATATTTCTTGTTACTCATATTAACATTATTGCTTCTATTTAGTAATAGAATAGTCCAGTACTAGGTCTAGGAGTTGGTTATATTGTTGTTGGGATTAGTATTGTTTTTATTGTTGAGCTTTAACGCTTTCTTAATAGATGGCTGCTTTTAGGCCTACTATGGTGTTGTAAGATCTTACTCTCTAGTGAAGGTTGTACCCATTTCTAAAAGGCTGTACCTTTTTAGACTAACTTTTAAAGATACAGTGAGATTTGTTTATATTTTTTGGTATCTTTAAAGCTGAACTAAGATTCATTTTCTGGACAACCAGCTATCACCAGGCTCGTTAGGCATGTCACCTCTACTTATAGATCTTCTCACTATTTTGCCACATAGATGAGTTGGTTCTAATAAACTGTCTATAGGTAGCTCGTCTGGTTTCGGGTTACTTAGCTGAAATTCGTTTTGTTAAGTTTTTTGCTCGTTAATTCATTATGCAAAAGGTACAAGGGTTAATCTTTGCTTTTTTGTACTTTGATTATTTTCTTTCATCGTTCCCTTACGGTACTTTCTCTATAGCGCCATGTTTAGAATTTCTATCTCCTATACTTTAATAGGGGTAAATGTTTTGTTTTAGTATGTTTTGGTTATTGGATTGAAGAGTGGGGGTTTGGGCTAGGCATAGTTCAAAACATTCACAGTACACGAAATCTTCTAGGTGTAAACTAGATGCTTTAATTAAGCTATGTCTTGGTTTGTCCAAGCACACTTTCCAGTATGCTTACCTTGTTACGACTTACCTCCTCTCGTGTAATTGGTGCATGTAAATAGGTTTGGGTGCATATATTTACTTGAGGAGGGTGACGGGCGGTGTGTGCGTGCTTCATGGCCTGGT
>NW_026292410.1:0-18696 GCF_023091745.1 Budorcas taxicolor
GATATGTTGCGAACCTGTATTCTGGACTTCGGTAAGAGTTGGGAGAGATATTTGCCGCTTGCAGAATTCGCTTATAACAATAGTTACCAAGCTACTATTGGGATGGCACCGTATGAAGCACTGTATGGGCATAAATGCAGATCTCCGTTATATTAGGATGAGGTTGGTGAGATGAAAACTATTGACCCTACTTTATTGCCAGAGATGAACATAATGATTGATAATATGTAACTTATTTGAAAGAGAATGCTTATAGCACAAAGTCGGCAAAAGAGTTATGCAGATAGGTGCCGCCGAGATTTAGAGTTTACTGTAGGTGATTGGGTATTTCTTAAAACCTCCCCTCATAAAGGTTTCATTCGACACAGTAAAAGGGGTAAACTCAGTCTGAGATATATGGGACCATTTGAAATAACTGAGAAAGTTGGTGCATTGGCCTACAGATTAGTTTTGCCTCCGAGTTTAGGCCTACTTCATGATGTCTTCCATGTCTCGATGCTTCGAAAATATCAGCCAGATCTTTCTCATGTTCTTGGGCCAAAGTCGTTAGAGATCAGTAAGACTTTGACTTATACAGAAAGACCTCTTCGGGTTGTAGATTGGAAATTGTAGGAGCTCATAACTAAAAGCATTCCGATGGTTAAAATTATATGGGATCATCACGGGTTAGAGGATGCTACATGGGAGAGAGAGGATCAGATGCGAGAAAGATATCCAGAGTTATTCGCTGAATCATGTAAGAATTGCGTGGACGCAATTAGTTTAAGGGGGAGAAGGTATGACGCCCGAGAACATTACTGTACTCTTATTAACTGTTACATTCATTATTTGTGCATTTTAACTGTAAAATTACTTGTTGCACACTTGGTCACTATTCATTGCATTTTTTAACTACTTGTTTTCCTTGAATTAACGTTTTCCTAAACTATGTTAATTATTTGAAGAATGAGAAAAATGAGCATTTGAACATTTTGCGTTAGGAAAGCTCGTTTAGAAAATAATTTTCGATTCATGGAATAGTAGACATCTATTACATGGGATAATTAGTTAGCTAGACTTTTTATTGCATTCTAGGCATAGTTGAATTAGTTTGAGCAATTTTCAAAGGACCAAATCAGCCCCACGTAATTAGCATACCATTTATACACCACACATCACACATAACTTAGAAAGAAAAAACACAAATAAGCCCCAAATAGTGCCCCAAACCCGAGAGGCTGCAGCAGGAAAAAGGAGAAGAAAATCACCACTTTGCTTGAATTTTGATCTTCCTAGCTTGTGTTTGGAGCTATTTTGAAGTGTTCTAAAGCCTCTTCTAGCATCCTAAGAGCATTTGGTGAGGGATTTTCACTTGTATTTGCATATATATTATTTTTACTCAAAAGCTAAAATCCGAGATTTGCAAGTTTGTGTGTATATTATGCTTAATTCCTTTACAAAGAGTAGTCTACATGTTCTAGAGACCTATTTTGTGATACTTGATGCTATGGTTATGGTAGTTTTTGCATAGGTTAGTTAAGGAAGACAATGAATAGTGATTATTTTAGAGTTTTGAGAAAATGTGCCTTATAGCTTGATTCAATGCTTCAATTAGGTGCTTTAGATGTTAATAAAGATAGATTAATGACCGGTGAGGTTTAATTGCTCGGAATTTAGCTAAAATGCAAAATTTGCAACTTTTAGAAAGGGGTTTCGGGTGTAATACAAATTCGGGTTGAGTTAGGCATCACTTTTGGTATTCTTAGGCTATATAGGTAGTAGATATGCTTTTCTAACTCGTAGTTGAGTTTCGATTAGGGTACATGTAGTACAAACACACAAAGGGGAAATCGGGGCTTTTGTGGTAATCGCGGGTAATTGGGTAATTTCAAGGGTTCTAGGGGTGCTATAAGGAGTAATTAGAAGTATGGAATAGCTTGTTTGTTTGTCTAGAGTTTTTCCTTTTGTTTTGGAATCAAATAGCTTAAGTTACAAAGGGGGAAAAAGGGCTAAATCGGTTGTTTTGCACTTCTATGACCTTGTAAATGCTTATTAGGTGTTTAAATGTACTTCTAAGTTAATTGTGAGCTTTTGGTAATGTTTTGTGAAAAATATGCTACTGACCCCTTTTGTGTTCATTTGGTTAAATTCATACTAATGCTTATATTTTAACTGTTTTCGAGGTCAACCTACTTTGTTATCCCTCCTAAGTTTTATTGCTTTTTTCTATTGTTGCATCATCATTGGTTAAGTGCATTGCATAGTGATTGTGCAACCATAGTGTCAGGGGCGGATATATTGGATATCGGTTGGACGGCAGCGGGCTTGCCAGTGGATATTCGATCTCCGTGCTCTAATCCCTCACTCGCGCCTAGTCCGGAGATCGCTGGGGGGTATTGGGTCGTAGGATTCTCAGGATACATCCGGAATACACCCACTAGAGTGATTGGGGTTATGCCGGCACATTGATCGAGGTTTGTGGTTCGTGATTAAAGATCAAGTGAATTCTAGAGTGTTGGGGTTAAAGTGACTCGTATCCTTTTTAATGAGTAGTAACTTGTCATTTACATTGTTCTTTTGTTGTTTAAATGCTTTATTTGTGTTATCTGTTGCATTGCACGCCCTGGTAGACTATATCCCTCACTAGGCAATTGTGGTTGCTCATACCTCGCTAACATGTTTCAGGAGGTGCTGAGGTTGATCTCCAGCTTGTTGTGGTTGAGGGAGAGGAGGAAGAGATGCAGGCTGAGCAGTTGCCCTGATTGTTGTGTACTATTTGCTTGAGGTGGATGTGTTCTTGTTAGACTATATGAAGGCTTACTTGTATTATATTATGTCCTATTTTGGAGCCTATAGGCTTATGTATATATTTGTGCAATGGTAAGCTTGTAAGTTGGATGGATGTAGTATGAGATGTGTAGCTATGGCATGTAATAACTTATAACTCTACTCCTTGCTTTGTTGTGTGCTTGGGGTGTGGATGCAATGGTTGAATGGTTAACTTAAATTATAAGTATGTTTAATTGAAAACATCGAGTGGTATGATAAGCGGTTAAAAGATAAAGTCTCTAGGATTGCTAATTGCATGCTTGTATGTCTTTATAATGCCTTGTATTGCTTAAGGCACAGGTGGCCTTGAAGCTGGGAGTTAGTTAGAGTTGGAGTTGTTGAAGTCTTAGTTTGCATTTGTGGTTTTATTGATGTTTGCATGTAACCCGAATGTCCACGGTACAAAGAAAACTATATCCGTTTGTCAGGGCAATCTTTGACCCAATGCTGAGTGCTCCCACAACCCATACACTACCCCGCCTTTTTCCAGCAGCACAAGAGGACATGACCTTGCCATTTACAATAAGTGCAATAGGGGACCAAAAGAGGTTGTTCACCTCGTTGACTCGGGCCGGCCTCAAATTCAGCTTTCCTTTTCTCCCTGCGGGGCATCACAGTCGGAGTCTCTCGTTGGAGTAGACTCTCGAGCATTCTTGCCAAACCAGTCAATGTCTCAGTCATCTGAACTATCAACTACACCTCCTCGTCCATGGAGGTTTGTTCACCTACCCCCTTTTGCCGCCCGCTATCCACCATCTTCACTTTGCTCTACTAGGGGAGGAGATTACTTACCAGTTCAAAGAGTAATGCATGCGTGTAGTTAATGGCATATAAGGCACATAGACTAACAAATATATTGTGCAGGAATACACATAGTCATACACTTATATACTCAATATGTTCCTTAAATCAATACAGTACAACAACATAGTTACTTATATCAATACACAAGTTTAGCACATAAGAGCACACTTTCAATCAAATAACACAACAATCTTGCTTGCATACATACATACTTGTTTAAGAACACATATCACATGCACGCACTCGAGGTTTACTACCCACTAGATCGAGGACGCTTTCCCATCAGTGAGCTAACTAAGCTCTGATACCACCTGTAACACCCCGATCCCTCTCGAGACCGGAGCCCCAAACCCGAAACCCAAGTCACGAAAAAAAAAAAAAACAAGGGGAAATGGCCTGTTTATAGGGCTAACAGTTCACCTGCAAACAGTAAATTAAACCTCAAACTCCAACCCAACTCCAACGCTGAATCCCATCCTCCAATCAACACATACAAAAAACTCCTCAAGGCTATCCGAGCCTTGGTACTCAGCAAAAATATATCATACAAGCATGCAAGGCATAGCTAATAGAAACTTTAAGTCTTAGGTCCGCTTATCATATCACTCTAATACTTTCTATCTATCTTCTTTATAATTTAGGTCATCAACTAACTTTTACTTAATTTCATTCATTTCTATTTCATTTGGCGGTGGGGTACTTCTTAGCAAAATAGATTAGAGCATCTAGTTAGACTACATCCTACCAAGTATCAATTAGCCTATTACAGACCATTCTTGCAAGATAAGCCATTCTTAATTACAATTGTCATTCTACCAATATCTACAAGGCATGCAGGCCTCAAAAGAATACATAACTCTAACATTAACATATTTACAGAGAAACAGCTACTTCAACAAGCACAGACAGTCAAGGCATCTCTCTAACCTTCTCCTCCTCCGACTCAGGAAGGGCCTTACCTGCCTTACTTGAAATAGTTAGAAAGAATGAATGAACAAACATAGTTGCTCAGTGAAGGAGGGAAAAAAATCCTACGACCCGTTCTCTTGAGGTAGGTTCATGTGTCCCAACGAGGTGTACCACGCCTCTGGGTAATGGAGTATACTCAGCGAGAATGGGAATAAGCACCATAGTAGTCGAGGGAGACCGACAGACCGATGCTGCCCAGAGTTTTTCGACACTACCATGTACGAAAAGGTTACGCAACCTGATTCATGAACATGAGAACCAAGTAGTAACAATAATCATATTTGAGGGACGACAAAGTAGGCCGCCCTCGCAATTAGTCACAATATAAGCTTTAAACATGAAATAGCCATATAAGTACAAAGGGGTATATATCATATCCTCTGCCACAAAAGTCTACAAGTAGCTTAAACATACTTTAGAAAGGGACTTAGACAAGTAATAAACATTTACAAGTCACTACAAGTGCTAGAACATGCAATTCTCACGTTTTCTCCTTTGTCAATTAAGCCATTTTACTCCCATACGATATTTAAAGTTTCAATTTCACAATTCAACCCTACTACATCCCTAAGGATACTAAAAGTCTCCTATCCAAACCCTGAAAATCCGCTTTGGAGACAAAAGCTCGGGAAGGCCTCGAGTGGGTTTTTAACTACAACTACCATAACCGGCCCTCAAACCAACGCAACGAAAGCAACAAAAGTGCTTCCATGCCCCATGGATACCTAATCTAAAGTCCAAATGTGCCGGATTACATTTCATGAAAAACCCCTTTTGAAATTTTAGCTAATCCGCATTTTAACTCAATTCCGGGCAAATTAACTACACGTGAGCATTTAACTAGTTTCAAATACATCTAGAGCACCTATAGGTAGCTTCAATTCAATCCAAATAACAACTTAAAGAAACACCCTAGATTTATACACTATTCATTGTCTCTCTCATTTGATTTGTGCATTCAGTCATTATAATTGTTAACAAGCTTCAAAAGAAAGCTCTATAGGTTCTAGAGGTTGTATATCAAGCAACAATAACTACTTCAATAGATATAATCAACAATACAAGGAATTCAAATAATTGACATAAACATAAACATGAAGAATATGCAAGCTCCCTCACTTGTACAAGGTTTAGGCTAGTTGTAGATGTCCTAGATGCTCCAAAAATACTTCAAGACCAAGCCAAGAGTCCAAATTTGCAAAGCTTGAAGTTGAATTCTTTTTCTTCCTCTTCTAGAGGGTCATCAGGTCTAGGGAACATAGAGGGGATTATTTGATTTGTTTTGTGTGTTGTTGTGATGCATGTATAATGTAATATATGTATATGGTATGTGTATGGTTTAATTGGAGGTCAAAAGCTTGCACAATTTAGTCAAATGTAGGCCAAAATTCCATTTAAAAGACTAACTAATTAACTATGTTACATTTCTAAGGTTTCACTATTCACACGAACCAAGTTTTACTTTCCTAACGCGTGTTCTCGACCTCCAAAGCTCAAAACCCCTAGTTTTCGATTACTTTTATAAGTTATACTATCTAATAAAATTTCTAATTTGAGCAAATTAGACTGTTAATTTTCTTATGAATAGTGATCTTTAATAAAGTATATTTAAACTAAAAATTAAAGCACATTAAAATGCATTAAAAGGTATGAGATGAATGATATGCACATGTATGCGGATCTGGGGTGTCACATAACCTGTCAACTTCAACCCTGTAATGAAAGCCCTACAGTAGAACAAGACACAATAAAGAAGGGAAGCTTTGTATTGATTGAGCACAAGAAAAGTTGCAAGACTGTAAATGACATAAAATCAAGATATCCAATTTTAGAGAAATTGGGAACTCCTAAGAAAAAAGAGAGAGAGAATAGCCTAGGCCAATGCATACATTTGTAATCATCTGTTTCTATTGCTAGCTGAAACTAATATACTGTACGTCCAAGATATCCTAAGAGGGGGGTGAATTTGGATAAAGTGGCAATATTACTACTTTTTTTGAAATGATAGAAACCAATAAATTCAATGAAGTAATTTATCAAACACTATGTATGCGAAAATAAAAGAGGTAAGGAGAGAAGAGAGAAAGAGATGAAGCCGTCAATTTTTAGCCGGTTTGCTAATCTACTCCACTACCCAAGGTCTTCCTCCCTTTAGGCTTTTCACTATTTCCACTAGTAGTGGTTCTTCATAAGTTGGTAAAGCACAAACCAACACTACAAGACCTCTTGACTCCATAAGACTTTGTACAACTTTCTTTGCTTCTTTGAATCCACAAAGAAGATTTCAAACGCTCCCTATACAATGATTCTCTCAAAGCTATACTAGTGTTTATCTCACAACAATAGAGAATAAATGATGAGTACAATAAACTCTCTTTAAGAGTGGATAAATAAAATTTAATGCTCTTGAATGCTCAATTTATTTGCAAGTTAAAACTCAATAAATGTTCGAGCAAATGTGTTTTGAAGATATGAAAGCTATAGAGCAAATGCTTGTAGTTGGAAGAGGTGATTTTTACAATAAATGAGTTTTGGAATATATAGAGCCTCTTTCAAATGGCTAGCTAACGACTCTATTTTTTAAATGTCAGATGAGTAATCGAACGTGCCATTCATCCGACTTATCCTTTGCACTCACTAGAAAAGTCGGCTGAATCAAGTCGGACGAGTCATTCGTCCGACTTGACCTATGCATTCCTTGGGAATGCCGGTTGAATGAAGTCGGATGAATCATTCATCTGACTTTGTTCTGTTGTTTCTCATTACAATAGGCTAGTGGAAGACCAAGTCTAGGAACATTTTGCAAAAATGGGAAGATTTAGATCAAAATGCAACAAACTTTTAAGCCTAATACTCAATATACTTTTTAGAACAATGTTTTTGAAATCAAAACTTTCTCAAGAAATCATTTTAAAGTAATTTTCGAAAACAAGTTTCAAAGGAGATTTTTGAGCTTTTACCGAGCAAATCAAAGTCTCTCGATATTTAATTAGTCGGTACCCCTTATGAAGCCACGTCTCCTCTTATGACTCCCTCTTCATTCTTCTTTGGAAAGATCTTCATGGATACTAACTCTTCAAAGCTTCAATAGATCTTCACCAATCATAGTACTTCAAACTTGATTTGCATTTGATAAGCCCGTGCTAGCCATTTCTTCATGCATGATTATTTCTTGAGCATCTCCCAAATCTATGACTAATCTTTAAGCACATATAACTTCTACAAGCATGTTTTGTCATTAGATAAGTACTGAATTAAGATTTAGTTATCGTCAAAATATGAGATTAACACCCTCAGGCTAACAATCTCTCCTTTTTTTTATGACAAAATCTTATACAATGAGGCACAGTAGTAATTTGATATCAAGTCATAAGTAAGATTTTCAAGTAGACATAGCAAAACTCCCCCTTACTATATGCATATCAAATTTTACACATGTTCAAAGAGTCTTCCATATTCTGCCATATGATCTCCCTCATAATATTCTCTCCCTTTGGTATCATCAAAGTGAATTACACATAGGAAAGTCAAGATAGCATCATAATGGGATCATGCATAGACAAGCTCAATGGGATTTCATCAAAATATCATCTCAATGAGATTTTGAACATACACAATGTCACGCCCCAACTCGACCCCACCTACAATCAGTCAGGACGCAACGGAATTTCGGCAGCATAACGACAGTAAATAGATTTCCGAGGTTCTAAACCAACCTCATTAATAACATTAAACATCCAATTCTATAACCATACAAACCACAACTCCTCAACAGCATAACAACACATAACATAACCGTAATATACAATAATCAGTCTTCGTTATCTGCCTCCGTTCCAACATAACATACAATACCTCAACCTTATCATACATTTCAAAAATAAGTTGAGACCCATCTAACAACTTAACCATAGACAAAGAAAGCCACTAAGTTAACATCATTTGGATCATCATCTTTTCAACATCTATTACAATAAGAACCATAAAGTATATAAAAGTCTACTAGCTAATGTACATGACATTAAACAACATAGAATCATGGATAAGACTCAGGAACATATGACTCGTCCACGTAAGGCACATTTTCCTCCTCAGGAGGCACGTACCCGTAATCCGGCTCTGCAACACCTGTAAGCATGCAATAATAGAGAGTGATCTTATATACATAAGCCCAGTGAGGATCCGATAGATCTCGAGCAAGGTCTACTAAACTCCTTGGAATAATCCTTTGAGTCAGTAAACACACAATAACATAAATAATACTATCATCACATAGCTATATAACCAATCAATAAAGGATACTCTATTTGGTGTAGCTCCAAACGCCATCACGATCTCAACCGTTCTTCTTATAACTCCCCATTACTCATGCACCCGAGGTACCTCACTAGCCCCTCCCTCCATGACACCTCCGTCATACGAGCTGGGGGTAGCCTATGGCAGTCATGCCGTTATCAACCCGACAGCCCAACGCTGCCCGAGATGTGGCACACACATACCAAGACTCCATAATCATCATCAATCAATCAATTGGGAGATCAGCAACGAAAGTGCCCGATTCCCGAACTCAATAATAATCAATCAATAACATCAATATAACATCAATATTTAATTAAACAACAAACAATGAAGTTAGATGACAAAGTAGGCCATCTAACCGGATATGCATAATATACACAATTAAACCCTAAATTACTCATCAACAACTCACCATTCAACACTCAAACACCACCCAACCATCTAAAGGCATCATTCAAAAAATTAAAGAATGACAACCTAAACTTCTAAAATTCATAACTTACAATCTACTAATCCAAACATTGCCAAATCAGTTTCTATCACTCACCCATTCAACCTACTACATTAGCCCTCTCGGAAATCCACCATAACACCTCCAAATCATGCCCGATAACCCTAAAACCCTAGGATGTCTTGGCTGGATTTTCTGGATTTTCACACGAACAATGTAATCGAAAATTCGGCATTACAACAGTGCTAACACGTAATTATCAAGTATTTAGAAATCGACGGCAATCGATTTCGATCAACACAACTCATTTAATTCAACTTTGAACATTTTAATCAAAATTAAATACCCGAAAAATAAAAATTATGCTACATCCGACAGAAATTCGTAGTATTGCATCAAAATGATCCCTAGCATGCAAGGAGCAATAATCTATCATCAGATTTCAATTCTAACGGTTAAATTTTCATTTATGAGCAAAAGTATAAAAATGACATTTTGAGATCCAGAATTTTTCTCTCACCTTTGATGCGATATAAGCCTAGGAATGCGTGAAGTGCGTGCCCAACAAGCAGAATCCAAGTTGGTGCGAAGTTCTACTGACAAAAACCAAGTTTTTCTTTGAAAAATTGGATTGAAAAGCTTTGAAATCTCTTTTCTTTTTCTCTCCTCCTTCTCACAGAAATGTGTGTGTTTGTGATGGTGTTTTTGTGTTGTGTGAGTGTGTGTAGGTGATATAAGCTTATATGGTCAATAATTAAATAAAGTCAAAGTTAATTTAAATTGGTATTTTAATGTTTTAATGACTTTAAACTCATTTTATTGCTCACCAAGGCTCAAAATAATTATGCAACCCCCAAGATATCTCAAGTGGATTATTTTTAGGTGACAAGAAGTTTTACAATCCAACAATTTCACCCGAGTCGGCTTAAAACTCGATTTTCGCAAAAGTCGGTGTAAAAACCCTAATAAATTCTTAGGCCGATTTTAAAACCGTTTTCATCAAACACAGGTCTATTAAAGTCCGTGGACTAGGTCTAGAAGGGTTAAAAAGACCAGTTTCAAAATTTTAGCGGACGTGTTTTGAAAACACTATTCACTAAAAATCGACGATAAAATTTCTGACTCCGTTTTTTTAATGAAAATTTCATGAATGCACATTTAGCACGTATTAGGAGTATTGACATCAAAATTATAACTTTCTAGGTCCTATAGCACATAAACAGATCATATGCACGCAAAACGAGGTATAACACGTAAAACGAGATAAGCAGGAAAGTGGGGTTTCACACACAAAGCTCCCCATTGCTAAGTGCATATCAAATTTGTTTCTTCCGTTTCTCAATGCATTATTCATTATCCATTATCCCCTATGTTTTTTCTCACCCTTTTTGACAACATCAAACAAATTGTAAAGAACATGGAGAGATAGGATATCATTACAGTGGGATCCTTTATAAAATATAATCTCAATGGGAGTTCATAAAATCTCTCCCCCTGAACATATGCACAATAGAATAAGTCCATTTTTCACAAACTTAGCAACAAAAAACATCATAGAAATCTATAGCAAACCACCCACAAATATAACATAATCATAAAATAATAAAAACCATAGTAAAATCCATGACATTTATAGCATCAACAGATAAGCTAAAGACAATTTAGAGTCATAGTAAAAGAAGCAATTCCACAGTTATGCAATAACTAAGAAGCTAAAAGGTTTTGTTTTGAAAAACATGAAGAAATTAACGTAGAAAAGTTTTGAAAGAGCTTTGGCAATAAAACATCAATCCTTTTCCTCTTCAGCCTTGTTCTCCTCTCCATCCTCATTATCAAGCTCATCTCTATATTCTTTATACGCGGGTTGAGGTGGAATGGTATTAGGGGGTGCCATCGGATGAGTACCACAATTAGTCGAAATCCAAGCATTATTGTTTTTAACCTAAACATTCAGGTTCCTCACTTGGACACAAAGCATAGCCATACCTTTCTTAGTTTCACGACCCTAACAATTAATCTGCTTGCGAAGATATCTGCTCCGTGCATTAATAGTGCTTAGAATTTTGTCGGTGTCTAATATGTAAGGCCCGACATACTACTTATGTGCATTTTCATAATCCTATATGCATTTATATGATTATATATGCAATTATTTATTTGAAATAAATGTTTGATCAATATGTGCATAATTTATTAGTCTTCTAACACCTTTAAATATTTCAATTAACTTAATTAGAATAGCTTTGACCATTTGACTTAGCCATTTTAATTTAGAGACTTTAATTTTGATCTTAGTCTTCCACCCAAGTTGACTTTTGACTAGTCTTCCATATATATATAATATAATACATAAAACGAAGAAAAAAAAACAAGGCCAAGTGGCCGGCGATAGAGAGAGAAAGAAGATGGTTAATGCTTGTGTGTAATGTTGTCTTTTGTCATAGAAAGCAAGTGCCAAGTGTAACACACATTCATGCACTAGTTTACCAAGTGTATCTTGCATGTAATTCCTTTTACCATATGAACCAAACTAGCCTAACTACTAGCTACAAATCAAATACCTTGCAAACCATTAGCTACAATTGAACTACAAGTGATACAAAATAGGCACAACTCGTACACATACATTATATGCACCTAACACTCATTATATACACACTTACCCATCTTAATAACACATACCACTATACTTAACTCACAACACAAGAACATAGAGAGAGTGAGAGAGAGGTGCACGACCAGCTAAACAGAAAAAAGAAGAGAAAAAGAAGAAAGAAAGAAGAAAATTTGCTAGCCTAGCTTCAATCCTTGCATTTTCTTGCTTCAATTCTTGCTTGATCTTCATTAAAGTGAGGGTTTTAAACTGTTTTCAAAGGATTTTCAAAGCTTCATAGCATGTTGTTGAGTTATATGTTCTTTCATGTGTGATTTAGTAGTAGATTTAGAAAGTTTCAAACTAAACTTGTATGTTAGAGCTTAAAAGAAAGCATCATGTGCACTGTTTTGGCATGTCTGTTTTGATATGGTAAACTTTCATGGATGAGGCTGATTTTTGAATATGTTATACTAAACTTAAAGTAGAATAAAATTTTTGTTTGGTGCATATGCTAATTTTGTGGTTAAAGTCTTGTTTTAAGTCAATTCCAGTAGATTATGATTTCATACTCTCCTGCATGTTAAAGCTTAAAAGATAAACCCGTGCACTATTTTTACATGACTATTTTGATATGGTGAACCTTCATGGATAAGGCTAATATTCGAATATGTTATACTAGACTCATAGTAGAATAAACTTTATGTTTGGATCATGTTCAAATATTGAGGTTAAGATGATGATTTAATCTAATTCCAGTAGGGTTCTGATCCACGCGTGAGTGCTAGACAGTTTGGGTAATAAATTTTTAGAAGTCATATCTTGCTGAATATAGCTCCGAATCGAGATCTGTTTGATGCTAAACCCATCTACACTTAAAGAAATATGTTTATGTGCAGTTTTAGGGTTTTTAAAGGACAATAAAGCTAATAACTGAACTAGATAAGTCATGCGTGTGCAGTATAGGTTTTCCAGTCTTCATATCTAGGTGTTTTATGCTTTGCATGTTAAGTTGTGGTGGCCTATCATGTGTGTAACTTGTCTTAACTGTGAGATAAATATGAATGGTAGTTACATAAACTATTGCATACTTACTTCGTGTAAATCTTGAACATTGGTGCAAGAAAAATGTGAAAGGATGCTAAAAAAACTATTGCATGTGTTTATCTTGCATAGTTCTTGCATTATAAGTGAAATTCCAGCCTAGTTGGTTAACTAAAACTTGTCTTTTAGTTTATATATTAAGTGCATGCTATATGTAGGCTTAATCTTGGCATTTAATTTGAATATGATGTTTAACTGTGAACCTATGTCTAGTCTGTTTGCTTGAATTGTTTCAAGAGCAATGAAATGTTGAAAAGTAATGTTTACGGTTATCTGTTAACGTGTTATCGAATGATTAGATATGTTAAATGTTTATTTGTGCTCGGAGGCAACCTACTTTGTTGTTCTCCCAACGTGAATGTTCTCGTTATCATTACCTGGGATACATCCTTGAACGCGGCATGGTAGCGTCGTGTCACTCTTAGGTAGCTTTTGAGCTAGCGGGAGTATTGGCATGACTATCATGATCCTAGTCCCTTTCTCACATGGTCCCTAAGATCGTGGGGAGTTGGGTCGTAGTTTTTCGAGTACAATTCGGAGTACCTTGATCGGGAATGATAAGTGGATGCCGGCGTTGTTAAAGTGTTCGTGGAAGCAGATTAAAGAGCAAGATCAACGATCGTGACCGTATCCTTACCAATGTGATGTAGATATGTACTAATCGTTTCATTATATCCATATTATTGTTTAATGCTTTGATTGTTGATCGCATTGCACATTTTTGAAAAGGTTTTTCACAGGTTAAAGGTTTTCAAAACCTTCCTTTTTACCCCTCTTCCTCACTGAGTTGGTGGAAACTCACCCCTTTCTTAACATTTTAGGTGCGGCTGAGGCCGAGTATGAGCTTCAAGATGTTGGGGATGATTCTTGTGCTTGAAGTGCTTGGAATATGTTGCTTGTTATGTTTCTCTCGAGTTATGATATTTATGTTATGATGAAGTACTTGAACAAGGGTGTTGTGTTAAACTTGTGTTGTTTATTTTAAGTGCTTGTGGACTTTAGACTTTATGGTATGTATGTAATTAAGTAGTAGGCGTTTATGAACTTGGTTATATGAAATGTAAATCGCTAGGTGTCCCTATTGAAGCCTAAGTGATTGTTGTTGAAGCCTAAGTGATTGTTGTTTTGACCATATTATCTTGAATCGCATGTTATCTTGAATCGGGTAGACTAGTTATAGGTAGAGATCATCGTGATAATACTGACATGACAATCATTGACTCAAATAGTGTTGACAGTGCAACCAATCAAATTTCATTTTCAGAAGAGTTTAGGCTACGGGATTTAGGAATGGATAACGGACACCTAAGGTAGATGAGAAGCTCAATGAGTATATCAAGGAAAATGGTTTTAGCATGGGTTATACTTAAGTGTTATACTTAGCAATCGACCGTCGTGTCCAAACTCGATTCTAAGCGGGGATGGGACAGGGCATGACATCTTTTGTAGTGTGCCTTTGCGGACTTAGGAATAATGATCTTTTTAAGCCCGTGACATCACGATCTCAAATTTGACTAGTGTTCATGTATGTATGGATGTTATTATTATTAATATTATTCATGTGGTATCAGAGATCGTATTAGTGAAATGGGGTCGTGACATAATATAGGAGCATTTGGAGCAACAGACGGAGGCACACCAGAACCAAAACTAACACCATGTCATCTTTCGTCTGCAATCCTCTCACTTTCCCTAGATTGAGCTATAGCAGTCTGGATATCCCATTCTTCCGGATCGGCCTCCATGTTATCATAACCCTGTTCAATTTCATCTCTAGCCATCACAGAAGCGTCCGAAGCTTGCTTTTTCTTACCTTTGCCAACTAAACATTTTTCAAGAATTTCGTTCTAGGCGGCTTCCGGTGAGGCATTAAATTCCTCTATTTTCAAAATTCAACCTTGATAAATAAATAACTACATACGTTTCATAGCAGCGTGGTCAAAATTCCACATCCAGTGAAATGAATTTACTTTACCTTCAAGGGGCACATGAAAATGTTCAAAAATCTCGGTAAGAGGCATAGCATAAGCTAAACCATGTTACTTTTCAGTGATACGTAACATGTGCTCCATCATCATATAAGGAAGATTGATGCATTGCCGAGAAGTGAACAAATGTATTGAATAAGTATCTGAAAATGGAACTCTACCATCATTTGCAGAACGAGGCATAATAAGATTATTCATGAAGTGCAACAAGACTTTATTTCTTCTAGTAATATCCTTGTCTCGAGAAGTGTTATCCACAATTCGTCTTTCTCGAACTCCTTCCCAAATTAACTCATGCATAACGAATTTATCTGTATCATGTATAGTGGGCCATCCTTGAGCACTATAATAACGTTTTCCATCAAGGGGTAAGTTAACGAGACGACTTAAGAATGTTTAATCAACTTTGATGTCTTGACCCCTAACCTTGCTTATAATATAGCCTCTATCATACCCAGTGTCATGCCCCAACTCGACCCCACCTACGATCAGTCAGGACGCAATGGAATTTTAGCAGTATAACAACAGTAATTAGGATACCGATGCTCTAAACCAACCTCTTCAGAACATCATACATCAAACTCCATAAACAATCCCAACAATCAACTCCTCAATTAAGTTAACAACAAACAACATAACCATATTATACACTAATCATTCTTCAACATTCCAATCATAGTTATATGCCTCCGTTCCAACATAATACATTTGTAACACCCCGATCCCTCTCGAGACCGGGAGTTCTATCAATCAATCTAATCACAACCCAATTCCAAACCTGGGCATAAAATTTAGGGAAAGACATACGGAGTCTCCCCTGTTTCTAGGCAAAATGTAAAACATGTAATAGCATATAAGTGGACCAGTACCGTATCCAACCATACAAACACCTCAAGGCCATCCGAGCCTTGGTTCTCAACAAGCGAACACAAGTAAATATACATTTCCAGTTTAAATGCTAACCTATCTCTTCTCATCTTTGACAAGTACATTCATGCTTGGCAACTAAACTATACTAACTTATTGCATAAAATAGACTATCATACCATTTTAACTCTTTTCCTTTAAACATTACAAACATGCATTGAAGTTAAACTATACTAACTGAATACATAAACTAACTTATCATTCTACCTCAATTACCTAGTTAAATTTAAATTACATTCTTTTTATCAATAAATACATACAACACATGAAACATACATCTTTGCATCTTTGACAACTCAAGTCACATAGCACTCAAGACAACTCTTCAAGCATAATCTTTCACATAACCACGAACTTTCCAGCTAACATGGCATTTCCTGAAATGTGGTGGTGAGGAGTGAGTATACTCAACGCGTATACTCAGTGAGGGCGAGACAGATATCGAGGTGGAGAGAAAGAAAGTCGTGCAATGCAAATAAGGCAGTTAAGCAATATAACTGACAAGTAAGCATTCAATCTAGACAATCAATACAATAAACAATTAACAAAAGCATTAACACAACCATTCAAAGCTATACCATACTCTGAAGGTTATGGTTCGCTCAAACGAGTAATGTACCGATCATGATTTCGATGACTTTAACGATGACGCGCCGGCTCACCCACCTTATAACTTCCGTTTAGAGTAATCCAGACATACTCTATCAATTCTACGACCCAATACTCCGTGGGTGGCAACCCAAGCGAGAACGGGAATCGGACACGGAGCTAGAGCAACCAACCCTGGCAGCCCGAGACTACCCAGAGAGGCCCATCACTCACGCACCTAACACAATGCAATACAATACGAGAAATATAACGATAATCGAGCAAGGCACTGAAGTGCAGGTTAGTAACAACATGCGATACAATAAGCATTTACAATCAATAAAGTAACAAGAACAACACCAACAAGCATTATCAACAATTAATATACAATTCAATCATAACCAACTTTAACAAGCATAACAAGCAATAATAAGTATTCTACAAGCATAACACTATGAAAACCAACAAAAACACAAAACGCCCCAAACTTTCAAAACGCTACTACTTTCAAACGAGCCACGAGTTTTGGAAACCGACTTCACCAATCCTTCTAGGTCACCATAAGGCACGTCTAAAGACCACAAAACCCTACTTTACCCTAGAATTCCCGCAAAGCCCCGATTTTCTCCTTTGCTCGTTTGAACTACAGCTACCTCAACCGATCACCCAACCAATGTCACAACTGCACCAAAAGTGCTTCCATGACGTACCTCGACAATGCCTTCACGTAAATTGAGAAATTTCCAAACTCGGCCGAAATGACCCCAACATGTACCAAGCCATTTTTTTCCCTTTTTCCATTACACAATCCAATTAAACTATACATTTAGGCACTCTAGCATATCTAGCACCTTCCTACATCAACAGAACGCAAAACGAAGCAACTTTAACGTAATGAGTGTTTACTATTCACATTTTACTATTCCATTAGCATTTAAAATTACAATTGCTATATTCAACCATAGAAAATGCTAAAAGTCTACAAATACATGTTCTAGAATTGTCAAGGAACATTCTTTAAGCATCAAAACGATTAAAATAACAATTTATGGCTAAAACCCAAAAATTAAAGTTTATATACAACATTTTCAAATGCGCAAATAAGGATGCTTCCCTCACCTTAGACGCTCCTAGACGCTAGGAAAACCACGCTGGAAGCCTCGAACACAACCCCGTGCAAGCTCTCGCGAAGATTTGAAGTTTGGAATGTTGAAATCTTTTTTTTTTCTCTCCTTGAGGTTTCGGCCCTTCCTTCTTATTTTTTCTCAGCTTTTGTTTGTTTTATTTTGCTATTATATGCTATTATAAAAGATGACAACAAGTCAACTAGTCAAAGCCTTGGTCAAACTAATTAAAAATTGGTCAAATAAGCTTATTTTAAGCATTTTAAGGTTAAAATAACTAATGCAATTATATTTCTAATCAACAAAAACTAAAACACTAAAATTAAAACACTAAATACTAGTTTTCACTATTTACTGAGGACTAGAAATCATTTCCTAACTATCGCTCTCAATATGCTATGCACAAAACGACGAAAAACGAATAACACCTAAATATTATGGAATATAAGAAAAAATATAATTTTTGAAAAACAACTTAGTTCAAAATTTACTCCGGCTCGGAACTACTTTTCATTTAATTGAAAACCGAGTATTAAGGTGCAAGAAAATAAAACCAGGTAACATAAATATGATAAGTAGTTGATACTCCGTTAAAATAATTAACTCAAGTATTATTTAATTACTTATAAAAGAAATATGAAAATAATGCTACAAATGAATGTTTAACTAAAAATAAACACAAGTTCAATGCTAACATTTAAGATGACACTTAATTAAATGCAATTAAATACCATTAAATGCATGTCGGGTTCGGGTTATCACATCCTCCCCCCCTTAAAACAATTGCATCCTGTCAATTCTTCTTCCAATAGAACTCAGCATCACCTGAAATCCAACTCTGACTAATCTACATCGGTTGCTGAGCAAGATAGTGAATAAGGATGCTCGTAGAAAAACCCGAATAGAAATCCCAACCAAGAATGCCGAGAAAATACCAACCAAAGACTAAAGTAGGGATACTGTAGATGATATCAATACCACATATTAATGGCAAGAAGAATACCGGAGGAATACCCTATTTACGAATCTCCAATAGATGTC
>NW_026292411.1:0-18692 GCF_023091745.1 Budorcas taxicolor
GACATTAGCTCATAAGCATGCCATCGCACCCCCTCCCCCTAACGCATAGGTACCCACGTCGGAAGCACACCACACAACAAAGATCCATACACCACATCTTCTATTGCCACATAAACCAAAACACCTACATCGGCACATATCACGGAACTCACACAGACACACACCATAGCCTATGGTGTAGAAAGAAAGGGAGAACAAGGTGAGATTTTGTGTAAATAAGAAAGAGAAGAAAGAGAAGAAGAAGATGAGAAAAAAAATGAATAGGAAGAAAGAGAGAAGAAGAAGAAGAAGAAGAAAATGTTACAAAAGTTGGAGAGGGAGAAAGAAAGAAAAACACACAGCAAAGAAGAAAAAGAGGCCCCATGGAAGAGGTGACAGTAGATCCTCTACCTGAACACAATTCTTCACTATCTAGGAGACTTCGATCTCGTGACACCCAAATCAGAATCGGAAAAAAACATAAGATTGATGAAGATTTGGAGAAAGATTTTCCGCCACTGAAAAATTCTAACCTAAATGGCCATTATTTTCAAGACCACCAAGTCAAGGATAGCTCTGAGCCCGGTGTCAAATGGAGCCATTTCTTTGGGAAGAAGAGCAGTGATACTCTTATGGCTGATGGCATATCTCAAGAATTTATTTCTGATTTTGAGGAGGATTGTCCTGAGGATGAAAATGTTCTGTCAGATGATGATACGGGTTTGGATTATGGACTAACCCGAGAAGAAAAAAGAGAAGCTCGTCGGTGTTGGAGAAATGCTCTCATCGTGAAACTGATGGGTCGTACGGTGGGCTTCAAATTTCTAGCGATTAGGTTGAAACGACTATGGTCACTCTAGAAACCTATTCATATGGTGGACATAGGTTTGGGTTATTTCATTGTGAGATTTACCTCCAAGATAGACTTTGACCATGTGCTAACAGGTGGCCCTTGGCTTTTGGCAGACCATTATCTTACCATAAGGAAATGGGATCTTAATTTTCAGCCATCCACTGCTTCAGAGACTACTACGGCAGTATGGTTACGTTTTCCTGAGTTGCCAATGGAGTTCTACAAGGAGCACCATCTACATGGGTTGGGTAATAAAGTTGGCAAAACTATGAAAGTGGACAAACTAACAGAAAGCTATGCAAAGGGACTTTTTGCTAGAGTTGTTGTTCAGGTTGATTTGGCGAAACCTCTTGTCTCTAAACTCACTATGAAATATGGAATTCAGAGGGTGGAGTACGAGGGTATTCATATGATTTGTTTAAACTGTGGGTACTATGGCCATCGCAAGGAGAGTTGTCGTAACAAGGACATGGCTAAAAATACTGGCACTGGGGATATTGGTCGAACACAAGGTGGGTTTTCTGAAGTGAAGCAATCTTGCCCTCCCCCGAGCCCGCAGTGGGATCTTAGTTCTGATTTTGGTAGGTGGATGATGGTTCAGAAAAAGGGTTCTAGGAGAAACGCTCAGCCTAATTTGACAACTAACTCTGTTAAAGCTACACCATTTGGTCAAGAGCCTACTGTAGTGACTCGAGATAATATTCAACCATTGAGAGTCCGAACATACTCAAGAACAAATAAGGGACAACGTGATCAGAATGCTATGGGTGCTAAGTTTGGGGTATTGGCGGATTTGCCAGAGGATGAAGGGATTAGGTCTGAAGTAAGTTTCAACTCTGGTGCTCGTATGGGAAGTGGTACGTCGGGGTCATCTTTGAATAAGGGAACACAGGAGATAGCAAATGGAAGGCCTAGTTCGTCAGCTGTGAAGCTAGGGAAAAACAAGGACTTACAAGGTAAATCATCTAAGGCACCTAGTTTGGCAGGGAATAAACGTCGACCTCTCTTGTTTGGTACACCGCCTGATCACCATGTTGTGATCCAAGAGCTCGATTTTGATAAGAACAAATCTTTTGGGGGTATTTTTGGCTCTAAAGCCCAAGAGACCCCTATTATAAGTGGCGAAAAAAATGATGAAGTTTGTTGAGATCGGGATGTGGCTGATGGAGACGTGCAAAATCAAATCGGTGGTTAGAGAAGTCTAGACGTCCTCCTAATGAACAAGTTGGTAGTACTGATGTCATTATGTCTGGGCAGAGTAATTCATTTTTCTCACCTCCTACGGAGCTTGAATCATCTCTTGACCCTAGTGAGGTTAATGCCATGATTTGTGATGGTGTCTCAGTACTCCAATCTCTTCCTTGTTAATGGATAAGATCCATAATGGATCAGCTCTTGTTTTAGGAGTTAATAAAATAGACATGAAAGTGTTAGTCTGGAATTGTCGGGGTACAGGCAAGGAATCTTTTCGCCGAGCTATTAATGATTTGGTTCGTACTCATAAACCGTGGATCACAGTTATTTTGGAACCTCGTATCAGTGGTGAGCGTGCCAACAAAGTCATCTCGTCACTCCACATAACTCGTTTATTTCAGGTAGAAGCGTTGGGTTTCTCTGGTGGTATTTGGGTTTTTTGGGATAATGATAACGTCGATGTTGAATTCTTATCTGTTGGCAGTCAGATTATCAATTTACTTATCAAAGGTAGGGGTTGTCAAGATTGGATTTTTTCTGCAATTTATGCGAGTCCTCACTCTGCAATGCACAATCATTTTTGGGACTCTCTCCGTATGGCGGCTTCTAATTTGCAGGTTCCCTGGCTGTTGGCTGGGGACTTCAACTAGGTTGCTAAGCCTGATGATAAATCTAGTGATGTTGCTGGCATTACTAATAATATGATACAATTCGACAATTGGGTTAGTGCTTGTAAATTGATGGATTTAGGTTTTATGGGCCCGAGATACACTTGGTCGAATTCGTGGGATTCAGGGCAAAGAATTATGGAAAGAATCGATAGAGCTTATGCCAATCCATTATGGAATCTCCTCTTTCCTAATGTTTGTGTTCGTCATTTGCCAAGGATTAATTCTGATCATTTACCAATTTTGGTGGATTTTGAGGGCTTATGTAGAGTAACTCTTGCATTTAAACCTTTTAAGTTTGAGTTAGCTTGGTATTCTCATCCGAACTTCAGAAGCTTTTTTAATTTGAACTGGGCTCCAGAAGGGATATGTTTTGGTGAAGCTGTGACTGATATATCAACTAAGCTTTCTAACTGGAATAAAGAAACATTTGGGAATGTGTTCGCAAAAAAGAGAAGGTTGCTTGCTAGAATTTCTGGCATCCAGAAGGCAATTCATATTAAATATAACTCCTCACTCGCAAGGCTCGAGAAAGAGCTAAGGACAGAATATGAGAATGTTCTTGTTCAGGAAGAACTGTTATGGTTTCAAAAATCTCGCAAGCAGTGGTTGCAGTCTGGGGACAGAAATACTCGTTTTTATCATTTATTGACTTTAAGCAGGCGCCGGAAAAATAGTGTATTTAGTCTTAATGATGAGAATGGAAGATTGGTCAACGACCCTGAAGGCTTGCGTCATATGGTCTTTAATTATTTTCAGGCTCTCTATGGTCAACCGTCACCCATTCCGCTCAATTATCATGAGGCAAATTTCCCTACTATTTCTATTAGTGACTCTGCTCTGCTTTTCAAACCTATCTCTGATGAAGAAATTAGAATTGTTTTGTTTCAAATGAAGCCTTACAAAGCTCGAGGACCTGATGGGTTATCTGCTGGTTTTTACCAGAATTGTTGGTCTACTATTAGAGGGTTGTTATGTCGGATGGTCCGTGATACGTTCTGTTTGGGAAAAATCTCTTGGGACATTAACCAAGCACTTATTCATCTCATTCCGAATGGAACAAATCCAGAGAGTATCAAGTAGTTTCGCCCAATTAGTCTTATTAATGTGTCTGTGAAGCTTATCATGAAAATTATCGTGAACATATCTCAACCTCTACTGAGAGATCTTATCTCTCCCCACCAGAGTACTTTTATTCTGGGGAGATCTACGACTGATAATGTAATTTTACTTCAAAAGGTAATGCGTGCTTTCAAGCGTAAAATAAGGAGAAAGGGTGGGATGATTATTAAACTTGATCTTGAGAAAACTTATGATAAATTGAGTTGGGGGTTCCTCAAAGACACTTTTTCAAGTCGGGCTACCTGAGAAATGAATTTCGTTGATTATGTACTCTTTGGAAACAACTTCCATTCGTATTTTGTGGAACGGCTCCACGACCGCTACTTTCTCGCTACTGAGGGGCATTCGACAAGGGGACCCGCTATCTCCCTATCTTTTTATTTTGTGCATGGAACGAATTTCTCATATTATCTCTCGAGCAATTATGAACAAGTCTTGGAGGCCTGTTATCATCAGCAGGAAGGTATACCACTATCTCATTTTTTCTTCGCTAATGACCTCATTTTCTTTGCAGAGGCTTCGGTTTGTCAGATGGTAAATATCAAAGAGACTTTGAACCACTTTTGTGAGGAGTCGGGATTAAGTATAAATGCAGCTAAGTCTTCAGTCTTTTTCTCTGAGAATGTTGATTCTGTGCTTACTACTGAATTGAGTTCAATTATTGGTTTTCCGGTCTTTCAGGATTTGGGTACTTATCTCGGAATACCAATCCTTCATTCAAGTGTTTGTCGTGGTACTTATAAACATGTAATTTCCAAGATTCAAAGTCGACTGGCAGGCTGGAAAATGAGCGTTCTTTCTATGGCTAGTAGAATTATGCTTGCCAAGTCAATCATAGCTGCCTTGCCAAGCTATACTATGCAAACTGCAGCCCTCCCGATCCAAACTTGTAAAACTATTGACAAACTCCAAAGGAATTTCATTTGGGGCTCGTCTGAAGAAAGAAAGAAGATTTATTAGTTGTCTTGGGAAAATATTTGTCGCCCAAAGGAGGATGGGGGTTTGGGTATTCGGTCTTCTAGATATTTCAATGAGGCAATGCTTGCTAAGTTGGGTTAGAAAATATTGAACGAGCCACATCTACTTTGGGTCTCGATGTTGAAGGAAAGGTACTTTCAGGATAACTTCCTCACATATGTTCCTAAATCTTCTAATTCAGTTATGGCTCAAAACATTGTTAAGGGCAGAGAAGTGCTTAGTAAAGGTCTTCGATGGGTATTGTGTAATGGTAAACAAATCAGATTCTGGGATGATCTATGGGTTGGAAATACTACTCTTGCTGAAATTGCAATTTGTAATATTCCAGAAGATATCTGTGATCTTACGGTTGATCAGTTTGTTGGTGACAATGGTACGTGGCGGTGGCATATGTTTCAACAGTCTCTCCCGAACTCTTCTGTCTTATTGATTGCTAACCAACGTGTCCGGCTCGATACCCCCACGTGATGACTTTGTCAACTGGTCTTTGGAACCTAATGGAGAATTCTCGGTCTCTTCAATTTTTCGATCTGATTCTCGTGGATCTCATATGGGTATTAATTGGAATGCTATTTGGAAAATTAAATGTCCACAGTGAGTGAGAACTCTCATTTGGCAAGCGACATACAAACGTCTTGATTCTCGTTCTCAGCTTGCACGTAAGGGAATTGTTAGGTCTTCGAATTGTTCTTTATGTGGCGCGATTTATGAGGATACTGAGCATATTCTCAAGTTTTGCCCAAGGATACAACAGGTTTGGAAGATGATGCTCCCTATCCATAAACATGGTCCTTTTTTTCAAGCTAGCTGGTAGAATTGGCTGAATGAAAATTTAAAAAGTACAAGTTGTTGGCGTGGTCTTAAGTGGAACATTGTGTTTAGTATTGTTTTGTGGATGGCTTGGAAATGGAGGAATGAAACTATCTTTGAGGACTCCAAACACAAGACAAGTGCTCAGTTTTTAACTGAATGTATCAACTTTGCAAGAGAAGTAGAGGTAAGTTGGCAGGATTGCGGAAGGGTTGGTGCAAGGGTGATACATGTTGTTGATGTTGGTTGGGTTAAGCCCTCAGATAGATGGAAGCTCAACGTTGATGGATGTGCGAAGGGGAGTCCAGGTCCAGTTGGAGCCGGGGGACTTTTTAGAAATGAAGATGGCATATGAAAATGTGGATTTGCGGTGAATTTGGGTGTTGCTACGAGTTTTCGTGCTGAGATCATTGCCTTATGGGAAGGGATGCGTATGGCCGAGACAATGAATGTGGAGAGATTACTAATTGAAACGGATTCGCAACTTGTTTGTAGGATCATCAAAGGTAACTTCTCTGCACCTAGTTCCCTTGGTCCTTTTGTTGCAGATTGTCGGCAAATGTTCAATCGCCATGCGGATTTTGATATTGTGCATGTTTATCGTGAGGCGAATCGTTGCGCTGATTGGTTGGCAAACTGCGGACTGCTTAGAATGTTTGGTATTCACAGTATTGATGATCTCCCGGAACCTCTACAACGGCTCATCGAGAAAGATAAAAGGGGTGCAACATCCTCTAAGTGTATTTTAAGTTAAATCGGCTTTAAGCCTTCCTAGAAGCAAAAAAAGAAAGAGAGATGATATCAAGAGAAAGAAAAGAAAAAAGGAATCTGGAGAGCAGAGAAGCTTTATCCATTTTCACATTTCATTTTTTAAGATTATTAGCAAATGACATAATTAACCTTACTTTGACAGCAACATTAACAGGGCCTTTGACATAAGGGGTCTGCGTCAAATATATCAAAAAGTGTGGGGTATGAGTCTCATTTTCTAAAAGTGCAAGGGGTCTAGGTAAAAAATACCCATTATAGAAAGAAAAATATTTTACTAAAAATAACTATCTATATACACTATTAGTACTCAGACCTATTTACTGATTTAATCATCGGAGAAGGTCCTTGAAAATAGCCACCGATGATACATTTATTTTCCAAGTCAAGAGGTTAGCTTGGGCAGCAAATTTACACCTTAACACTAACATTCTCAGTCACAACAAAAAATATTTTGCTTTGATTTTACCTATCATTACATATTAAATAACGGATAGTATAAATTTATCAATACATTTTCTCCGGATTTATCATAGGAAATGGAAAATATGCAACTTTTAGCTGTCAATCAAATCATTTATGGTATATCAATTCGAGGACTTTTAAGTATTAAACTGCTTTCTTTGACTTTTGTAATGTTTTGAGTATCGCATGCATGTTTAACAAAAAAAATAAAAAAGTGTATCGCATGCACGGGATAGATTATCAATCGATTTGACTCAAGAATAACGTACCAAATATCGACGCGCATGTCATATTTCATATTGGTTAAATCGTTTAGTGTTGACTTAAATTTTATTGATTATAGTATGTGGACCCAAAATCAAAGTTCAATATTCACTAGCTATATGTATGGGGAAGCATGAAATAAAAGAAGAAAAGAAATAAATCAAAATCAAAATAAATGCATTTCATGCTTCTACTCAAAAATAAACATTGATTTTTCTTTCAACTTTCTTTTGTATTCACATCCCTGTGGACAAGTCCTACACGCCAAGTTGTTAGCCGTAGTTCGTTGTATGTTTTTGTCACTTTAGTTACTAGTCACATCGTTATATATTATGAGATGATCTAAATTTGATAAACATAACTTTGTATGAAAAATGCTTTAATAAATTAGCTCTTATATATGAAAGTTCCCTTTAATTTAGAGAAAAGGCAATATTAGCTTGTCAATATAGTTCTCGTATCCCTTACACTATGTTTCGATTCCAAATCTCCTTCATTTCTTTTAATTGGAAGGATTTTACAATCCTTCCAATTTGAAATTTTTTGGAGGGAAATGAAAGGTTTAAAGACAAAAAAAATTTATTGTCCCTAACCTTTCTTTTTACTTTCATAATTACCCTTATTACACCTTAAACCCTACATTGTTTCATTTTCACTTGTTACGTTTTCTTATTTTTGTTTCTGAGCCACTCGACTTCATCAGAAAAAAAAATCTGGAATTTAGCAAAAAAAAATCTGAATTTTTTTATTAAAAAAGATTAATTTTATGATTGAGTATGAAAAGGACACTCAAATAATTTTTCATTTAAAATTGTCTTTTTTTTTTTCCTTTCTTTCTCAAATCCAAACAAACACTATGCTTCTGACTGCGCATACAAGATCTATTGGAGTGAAACTCTATTCAACCTCAGACCAAAAGGAAAAAAGCACAAAAATTCTATTGAACCTGCAATATTCAAGTTGACAAAATCAAAGAAATCTAATTATTTCTCAGTATAACATAAATTTTTAGTGCATTCCAATTATGAGCATAGCGTTTAAAGTGGAAACATATGTGATGGCATATTCACACAACAAAGAGAAAGGAAGGCGATGTAACCTTTAAAATGTTAGGAACCAAGTAATAATTTCTCGATTTCCCAATCAAACACCACTAACATAATGAGTGGAACAGTGAGTCTGGCTGCTGCTAGAAAAGTGAGCACATTATGACCATGGGAATCTCTTTGTTTGCATAGCTCTAGAAAGAGCATGACCATGGGAATCTCTTTGTTTGCATAGCTCTAGAAAGAGCATGGTGCAATCGCTATCTACAATTCATCAAAACTAGTATAGAACAAAAGAAAAAACATTGTGCACGACTTCTCACTTGTATAGTACCTGTACCAATGAATGGCGGAAGAATATAGGCATAATATTGTAGTTAAAGATATTTAAATTGGATGATACTTGAACTTTGAAAGTGTTCTATGCATAAAATTTTTACAAGAATTGTCAATGGTACCTTACCATAATACTAATGAAATCATACCAACTTATCTTATTGAACTTGTATCAGATTAATTTACTAACCCAGTTATTTAGCTAAACCAAATTGTAGAAGCTTGTAGCTTGTTTCAATCGGAGAAAGGATTGAGGTAGCAACTGGTATTTTGAAACGAATTTGAACATGAATGAAATGAATTAAAGAAAGTGGTGGCTATTGGTATATGGGAATAAGTTGTGAATGAAATGGTATTCTTAGTTCTATTACAATTTCCATGCTTGGTATAAAGAAATAAACTTGAAAATCTCATTTCCTAGGTAATCTCATTCTCACAAATCTAGGGATACCATTCCTGACAAAGCACATGAGAATAGTCCATTCTCATTCTCACAGTTACAAAGCAAGACCAGACTATTGGTGCTATATATATATATATGTTGAGTCCCTTATTGTTATTTAGCTTATTACATCTTGTGTATATTAGAATGTTAGAGTATATTTTTATTCTTGATTATCCTTTTTTATATGATCACTTTATTAATGTTCCTTCTTCATAGCTCAACCTATTATAGTTAACAGTTATACAATTTTCTCTTAATATGTTGGAAAGTGGAAAGGAGACTACTATTTGCTAATAAATGTTGAAGCCTAAGTTGAAATACATGCTATTGTCAAAATATTTGTTTGCATCTTTTATAGGCAAATAAGCTATTCTTTGCCAACAAAACTTAGTAAGGACAATTAATTTTTCCCTTTTAAACTATAACATAATTAGCATCATTCATTTCTTTAGGAATATTAAAATGAATTATCATATAAATCAAACATTCAATGCAATGCACAAGTAAATAGCTAGTAATACTGATAAAGTCATACCACTTCTCTTATTAAACTTAGGAAAAAAAATTATGGTGGACTTGCATAAGATTAATTTGCTAGAGAAAATATTTAGCTAAAACAAATTTTGATGAGGCAAGTAATTTGAGTTAATGAGAACAAAGTGAAAACTTTTGTAATACATATCTATGAGTTTTCAAAATAAAGCAAAAGGTACTGCATAAACTTTTCAAGGGTAATATTTTTCTTCATTCTTTTCCCTAGTTACTCCCAACAATCTTAGGGATGATAACAAGTCAGTTAATTGCAAAAGATGGGATAATCATAACTGAAACCATTTAGGATAACCTATAAGCAAAACACTAATCGAAACACGATGAATTTAAAAACCACTAACTATATTCAGTAACCGTTGAGTATCCAAAAAAATCGCAAGTAACTATAATTGTAACTGTGTACTTTGAATAAAATAAAATAAAATAAAAACTAACCTAAAAAATGTAAAAGAAATTCCATTTAAATTTCAAAAAATCCCAAAAAATAAAATGTATCATAACTCAAGCACAAGATGATGAAAATATTTGAAATAAGTTATATAATCATTGCAATATTGTCCATAAATAAAAGTTCAGTCCAAATAAAACTAAAATTGATAAAATATTTGCCCATGCACAATAAGATAATAAAATTCATAAAGAAAGCATCCAACAAAATCATAAAGGATGTCCTTGCAACAGTGATAAAATGTATGACCTGTTTAGGGCTTAGGTAATTTAGGGATTTTAACCACAAAAAAAAAGAGAAAAGATAACTTAAGGCTTAAAGGAATAGGACTTATACATATATACATATACATACATATACATATATATATACATATATACATATACATATATACATATACATACATATACATATATATATACATATACATATATAGATATACATATATATATACATACATATATAGATATACATATATATATACATATATATATACATATATACATATACATATATATATATATATATATATACATATATACATATATATATATATTATATTTTGCTGAGTCGGCAAAAAAGGGTTTCATTAATTAAAATGAAGGTACAAAGGTGGGTCAAAGACCAAAGTACAACAAAGAAACAAAGTCGAAAATCAACTTAAGAATCTAAGTTGTAAAACAAAACAAAATAAATTACAACTCAGTGATGTGGGGAATAGAGGATTCCCCAGGGTCTCTTTCCAGGATCAATCCGCTTCCCTGAAACTAAATTGTGAATAGCTCTGGAGAGATTGGATTTGGGAGGAGATTGTTGGCGATATAACTCATGAATACCATATGTGGTCGATGGGTCTGTTGACAATTGATTATAAGACCTTTGAGGTCAAGTTGGAAGGGAGACTCTAGGTAGGTAAGGCGAAAGTGGTTGCGGCACTGGAGGAGCAAGTTTGTTCTTTGCTGTCATTTGAGACAATTGTTTCAGGTTGTTCTTTGTTGGCATTGTTGGACTTTTTTTTCTTCTTTCTTCTCTTATGAGCATCAGTCCAGTCATTCTGATTTGGAGCAATCTTACCCTGGACAAATGTATGTGCGGTACTAGGCTATACTTGAGCAGAGGGGCAAGAAGATGTAGAGTATCCCAACAACTTGCAAGACGAGCATTTAGATGGTTTCCAAGCATACTCAATGTCAATGACTGCAGTCTCACCATTTGGGAGTTTTGCATATGTTTCATCAGGGAGTGGTTCATTAAGATTTTTGCATATGTTTCATCAGGGAGTGGTTCATTAAGATTCATCTCGATGCAAACCCGAGCATAACCAAGGTGTGATCTTGATGTTGTTTTTGCATCCAATTGGAGAGGATACGCGATGGTACTTGCAACATAACTAAGCCCTGGTTGAGTCCAAGGGACCAAGGGGACATTTCTCAAGAGTAGCCATATAGGAACCTTGTGGGGTATATGTGAAATATATGTGAGTGCATGCATATGAAGAGTATACATGGGAATGTGTATGAACTGGTGTGTATATGTGTGTTAGAGAGTGTATGAACTAATATGTGTGTGTGTATGTGTGTATGTATGTATGTATGCATGTGTGAACTGGTATGCGTAGTGTGGGTGTGAATGAATGAACTAGTGTATATGTGTAGGTGATTGAATGAATTTGTTGTTGAGATTGGTATACCCGAAAGACCACTAGCACATAAAACTTTGGATTAATTGGATACATGTTGTAATATTTAGTGTTAATGATAGCATTCATTACTATTCTCTCTGTTTATATTTATGCGTATATGCAAGTATAAAGGTCCTTGATTCAAATAAATGACTTAGGTACATGGTGGTTGTGCATAAAAGATCTATGTCATGGTTACTTGTTTCTAAATCTTGTGCATAACCGAATGATATAATAAGGCACTTTATCAGGATAAGGTTACAGTGAAAAAGTTTTCTATGTGTAGGGTGACCTGCCTTATTCATTAGAGGCCTTTCTGGACTTGTCTTGCTAGTGCATATATCATGCATTGAACCGTACTATTTAGGTATGATCTTTGAAACGGTAATATCAAAGATAGAGATCAAATATACCTTATGCTACAAAGTGGTCAGTACTCTTAATCTTGAGTATGTGTGCATAGACTGATGAAGTCAGATTCATGTACTTTTATTCACTATGGATGAGACCTCAGTTATGAGTCAACAATTTTGTGTTTTAGGTATATGAATTTGATTAGTTGGGACGTACATATACAATATAGAATCTATGCCATTGTGAGGTGGAGTAATCGGTTCCTTATGATAATCTGAAAGATCATCTAAATCTAAGTTTAGTGGTATATTTCATTTAGGGGTATATCAGATATCTGTCTTATGGGTCACTCCTTAGATCAAGTATTTTATATCCAGAGGATGGTTATTTTATGGATTAGATGTCTCAAGAAAAAGATGCAATCATGTAAATACAGGTAAAAGACCTATCTTTATTGTAAGTGTTACATGGAGAGGTATTTTGATCATTTTATTTAGTAGGTCAAAGATAAAGCTTGTACTTGATATGGCGAGCTTTTGTGGATGCGTTAATTATTCTGGAGTATAACCGTAACTCTTTAGTGGAATGAGTTAAAGTTTGAAAGGTTAAAATGTAGCTGGGGGTTAGCAATCGCATTTTGGTCATTGTAGGAGCAAGATGGTGATATTTTTTGGTCCCTCTTCTAGCCACTTTTCTATTTAGTGTGGTTGCTATGTTTTGGTGTTTTCACATAAGACATGAAGTTTCTAAATATAGAGTCCTAATGCAACTAGAAGTCTTAATTAGAAAAGAGTTTCCATTTTTGGTAGTGAAACTTTCCCTAATTAGACAATTGGGCTCATTAGGGAATCTAGCTGGATTAATTTGTAATTGAGGCGTGTGGAGGAGTGTGTGTAGCATGTGGAAAAGTATATCAGGCATGTAAAAGATATATAGATGGGATAAGATGGACTACTGAGTTCAAGATTCACAAAAGTGTCCAAATACATTCATGTTAGCGGAACACTTTAAATTGTCCTACATGGTTTCAGCTACACATTATTTTTCGTATTAGATTTTATATCATAACACACATATATACATGATAAATCTATATTTTTCGTATTTTAACCCATTAAACTGAATATTTGATACAAATTTAGTACAATATAGGTTTTGAAGGAGAAATGACAAAAATGATGTCAAACGCTAATATTTGGAGTAATTTTCGGAGAACACTGAAAGAGGAAGGTAGAACGACCTTAACACGAGCAAATCGAGATTGAATTTGGCCAAATAAAGTGCGAAATCGGACTCAGGATGCTGAAAAACTTTGAAATAGCCCTGGTCAACTTTTGGTCAAAGTCGAAGTCAACGGTCAATGTGTGAATAGTAACATTCAATGAGTAAACAGTAACTGGCTGTGCGTAAACAGTACAACCGTGTGCAAAATGCATGAATAGTACTGTACAAATAGTAACCAATTTCTTCTTATAAATACCCCCCTTCCCCATATTATTTTGTACACCATTCTTCTTCCAATTTCTCTCCAATTTTATTTTAGTTTAGATTTTAGTTAGTTAGTTAGTTTAAGTTCAAATCAAGGATTCTGTTGAAATGTCGTTATAAAATTGAAGTCGTATCGGCAAGTCAAGATCTGCGCAATTCAATATGTTAATCTTTCATTTCTTGATTTCCTTTATGATTTTTTTGTAATATAATGACACATTAGACTCGAGATTCGGTGTGGTAATAAGTGAGGATATTATTTGTATATATGTTTGGATTCAGATTAATGCAAAATCTCATATTTATTGAGTATTATTCTTTTAATTATACATATGCTTATAGTTATGTTGTAATTAATTGAAAGTACATATGAGCCCGATTTTATAAACCAGTGGCAATATGAGACTATCTGGGATGAATACAATCTGGTTGTACCGACACCTCCAGATTACGTAAGTAAAAGATTAATTGTGAGATTGGATGCAGTTTGGTTGTACCAACACCTCTAGTCTTGATAATCAATTAATCTCGTCACTTACGTATCTAAGGCCAACTTCAGAAGTGGGAGCTTGGAGCCCTATTTTTGAATGATTTAGTCTTCAAATCTAAATCCATAACATTATACTTGAATATTCCGAGCCATTTACCATCCCGAATGACATTTGATTCATCGGACTTAACTAAAATTGTATTATAATTTAATTATGTAATTTTATAATTTACCATTGCTTTTGGACTCTTTGGACTTAACAAATTCATTCGTAACTGGAAAGTCAAACCAATTATAAACTAAATTCTTAACATGAATCGTTGACCCCAAGCTCTATGTATCGACCCTCGACTTACCATGTCTATGTGGTAATCAGAGGTAAAACTGTTTTAAATTCTTTCACTTTATCTTTGATCGTAAAATGACTCAATCAATGCAAGTCTGGAATAACTCTTTCCTTTGTCTCTCTCACTCACTTACATGATAAACACCAAAAACCTACAAAGATTGAATCTTACCATTCAATAAAACACTACAATGCTAGGAAGAAGGTCATAGAGGAGAAGCCTATTGGGGAATCCTTATATCTACGTTCTAGCATCACGTGTAGGGTGTTTACAATCATGTTTAAGGTTTGGTCGTTGTGCATTTAAGCCAACAAAGCGAGATAAAATCAAACTAGTGATGGATATATGTTCTATGCGCGATTATAATCCTATGCATGCTTTGATATTGCAATTTTGACATGTATTTTGTGTGGTTTGATCCTTATTATGCATGCTATATGTTTCCACTGCATTAAATTAATTTTTTGAACTTAGTATTCTCTATGTAGCATGCAGTTTCATGGGAGGGGGAGGGGGTGTATGTGTGTATATGTGTTGTGATTGTATTAACATTTGTATATGTGTATGTGTGTGAGAAAGATTAACTAAATTGGTGTGTTTGTGCATATGTAATTGTGAAGTAGTGTATGTATGTGTGTATGAGTAAGAGTGTAAGAACAGGGGGGAAGGGGATGTGTATATGAGTATATGAGTATGTGAGCTAGTATGTGTGGGCGCATGTATGTGTGTAAATTTTGTGTGCTAATGGATAAACAAAAAAAAAAGAAAAAAAAACATATATGTAAGTCTGTCTTTTTCTTTTTTATATATATAAACAGACTATATATATATATATATATATAAAGAAAAAGACAGACTTACCCTTGCAATCATTGCAATTCTATTAAAACTAACATAATTTTTAACGGTAAAGACTAATTTGAATAAGTTTGTGGAGTAATGAGAACCTATTTGAATGATTTGGAACAATAAGTACTAATTGAAAAGATATTTTTTATATACAAATATATATATGAAAGAGACAGACTTAGCCTTGCAATCATTACAATTCTATTAAAACTAACATAATTTTTAACGAAAAAAAAAAACTAATTTGAATAAGTTTGTGGAGCAATGAGTACCAATTTGAATGATTTGAAACAATAACGACTAATTGAAAAAACGTGTTAACAATAGAGTCTATTTGCAAATAACCTTGGAAAATATATCTTAGGTGTTAGTTTTTTAAGTGAATATAAAAAAATATTTTTTATTTTTTGCAAGTATAAACATTATATTATATATTTGTCATGTGTGTGTGTATACACATATATATTTTAGTGAATTAATAATTAAATTTCGGGTTTGAATTTTTTTTAATATCTAATATCAAAATTTAATAAGTTACATGTCAGTTACACTTTATAAAAATAAATAAATCCTAATAGCACCCCATCAATTTTTATTATCAAGTCTATTATTGATTGATAATCATCAGTTACAAATTTAAATCTTGCTTATTGTCATCCCTAAACAATTTTTACTCGACTAGATGGTACTTAAAAAGATAAATGAAGGCATCACAAGAAATTTCAGTTAGGTAGTCTTTTTTTTTTTTTCTTCTTATTTTTCAAAAGTATAGGGCACCTCCACTGGTTGATGAATGAGTTGGTGATATAATAGAATATGAAATTTTAAAACTATGTTTGAAGTTGAAGGGCACACGTCCCTACGTCAAGGATGCCTCACATGCCACATTTAATGATAAGAAATCAACGGAAGAAGAAATTGCATCATGCCTTACATATTGCGGTCCTACAATATCATAAAGTATTTTGACCAAAAAAAAAAAAATCATGTCATAAAGCAAAAATAAATAAATAAATAAAGATCATTACTTCTAGTCAAAATACTGCCTTGAAAATTCTTTGAAGCCTGACCAATAGCATTTATGTCTCTTTAATGGTTCGGTTGAGTCAAAAAATTTATATTAGGAAGCTAAAATTTAATTGAGAAAGTAAAAAGGAATTAAGATTGTCATACTTTGTTGTAGCGAAAAAAGAAAAGTTAGGGGACAATAGCATTTCTTTCAAGAATATTACATATTTTTATTAAAAAAAAAAAATTAGAAGCTTGGGGGGCTCAAGCTCCCCTTAGTCCCCCTATCTCTGCCTCTCGGTTCGGTCCAACTTTTACACAGTTAAGAAGGGCTTTTGTGAGTTTAGTTTTTTAAATTAAGTTGTTTGAGCCATCTTTTAAAAAAAATTTAGGTAGAAGCTAAAATAAAGCTTAAAATCAAAACTTTACGTAAAAGATTTGTGCGAAACTACTTTTACATCATATACCAAACAATTTTCCTCTTTTTTCTCAAAATATAAATATTTTTGAGGAATCCAACATTAATTACGATACTTTTGCCATAACAATGCCAAACAATAATGGCTCATGCTAAATAATACTTCTAATTAAAATTATACAATTAAAACTTCACAGATAGGCTAAATGTGCCCTAACTTAAATTATATCATTTCATACAAAATTATGTATTTTAAAATTTTAAAGAAAATTACTCGTCATAAAAATAAATAAATAATCTTCCTTGAAGAAGCAAGCCGTGATATAGGAACTGTTGACTTTATAACTTACCATATGCAGATCTCAAACCAGCCTTCAAAGCTTCAACAAAACAAAATTTGGTTCACATGGCCAATATAATCTTCCAATTTTTTATTTAAGGAGTTACCTTTGACATTACTAAATTCAGCCGTAGCCCTTTTAGCGACGCAATCAATATGCACAAGCAATGTAGCAATGTAGCAATGTAGCAATGTAGCAATGTAAGAGGACTCTCAATAGGAGTTTTTAAAATGGGTCTTTAAAATGTAATGATTGAAGTAATTTAAAAATTTTAGTAAAAAAAAAAAAAAAAAAAAAATCACAATAAGAGTCTTTAAAGCAAAAAATAGAGCCCGGACTCTATTTTTGACTTTAGAGACTGTTATTGTGATTTTTTTTTACCAAAATTTCTAAATTACTTCAATCATTGCATTTTAAAAACCCCTTTGAAGATACTCTAACAATCCTATGAACTTCCAACAAAAGGAACCTTTTTAGACATTGTGTTTTTTCTCTTTTAAAAACGAAAAAATTTACTTTAACTAAAATCACATTGAATATATTTTAAGATCAGAATCTCGTGATATAGAAATGTACTTGAACCTAACTAAATAAAATTTATAATGAAAAGATATAATTTCGAACTTAAAATTTTTTATCATAACAAATTATTATTCGATTATTTTACTCAACCTTTAAACATACCTTTTACTTTTTCGTGTTGTTTTACACTTCTATTGTTCTGTAATTCTAGAAGTGAAGTAAAATAAAAGTTGACAAAGCTAGCAACTTGAAAAATGGAGACATGGAAACCGTGCACCTTTTATTCTTTTTTGTAACCTTTCTAATTAAAACAGAAATGCAAAAAGCAACATATCTTTCGCTTCCTTTAACTCTCTTTTGAAAGTAAAGTCAACTTGTAAGTAGTTGGTTAATTATTACATTCAAAGTTTTTTTTTCTTTCTCCACTTGTTGCCAATTTTGACAAATCAATATGTCAACTGAGTTCCTCAAATAATTTGATAATTAAATCGCCAACTGAATTTTTCTTACCATCTAAAAAATGTCAACTCCCACTAAATTTTTCACATGTCGAAGTACCAACTAATCATTATATAAATCACACCATATCATTCAACTCAAACGCAATCCAAACAACTTATCACAATACAAGCCAAGAGGTTTCATTTTGTCGTTTGCCTAGAAAGCAAAACACCACCACATTTGCAACAATGGTGAAGTCAACTCTATCACCTCATCTGATTACGCCTCATCACCTCCTCAAACTCCTCCTCTTCCTCGCTATCCTCCACCACCTTCCACCCAAATATGCATCATCTTCAACCCCTCTATTCCCGGACGAAGCCCGCCCAGCCCGGTCTGGATACCTTACAGTGAACCAAGCCACTGGTTCAGCCATGTACTATGCATTCTATGAAGCTCAACAACACAAAAATACATCTCTTTCCGAAACCCCACTTCTGTTCTGGCTCCAAGGTGGCCCTGGCTGCTCCTCCATGATTGGAAACTTCTTTGAGCTTGGCCCGTGGCGCGTATCGTCTTCTCAGGGTGGAAACGTTGAGCTCAAACCCAATCCAGGGCCCTGGAACCGATTATTTGGTATGGTTTTTCTTGATAATCCGATTGGAACTGGATTTAGCATTGCTGCATCAAAAAATGAAATCCAAGAAACCAACAAGATGTCGCGAAGCATCTCTGGAGAGTTTATCGCGTTAGATCCTTCATTCAAGACTCGGCCAATTTACATAACTGGAGAAAGTTATGCTGGAAAATATATTCCAGCGATCG